>NC_033800.1:107084705-107108896 GCF_001876935.1 Asparagus officinalis
ACTTAAGAACGTTAAGAATTATTCACTAACTTAACTTAAGGAATTAACTTAGAATTAACCTAAGAATAAGGACCTATAGGCAATAAGGAGCCTATACTTAGATTCCAAAATAATTTCAGTATTAACCTTAAGGAATTAAGGACCTAATAGCATTTAAACTTTGAATGGATAAATCAAAATAATTTTAGATTGAGGGAGTTTATACAATTGCAATAACTTAAGAGAGTATTTCAAAATATGAAAGATGTGAGGGTGAGTACTTATAAAAAAGGGCTAAATACCAAATTGGTATATTTATGCGACACTTTATCAGTTCTGGTTTTTTAAAAACTCCGGGCTGCGAAATAAAGACTTAATCGTACTTTTTCATCAATAAGCACTTTTTCTCAAGAACTCCGAGCTAGATTTTAGGATTTACCCCCTTATTCTCCCAATGTTATTAATTGTGCCGTCTCTCTCCTCGGCTCCTCCTCATCCATTCCCCTCTCCTCTAGCGCACCACATCTCTCCTCTCCTCCGTCCTCATCTCCTCCTTAGGTCAACTTGGCCCCTTCATCCCTCCTCTCCTCTCTCTCCTATACGCTGAAGTCCAGTTGCTGAAAGAACAGAGAATTCAAAGGTTGTTCAGCATTTTTGTGATCAATATGGAAGCCTAAATATTAATTGTAGTTTTTGAATTGCAAATTTGAAACATCGGTGGCTTTCACAAGAGATTGGATATGGCATCCAGTGGCCTATCGTCGGTTCCTATGAGCCACGAGTTCGAAGATAGCTGGGCTCTGTACTAAACCTTACGTTCATTCTTGATTTGTTTGTTTGAATTTTCTTTAATTGTTTGCATTTGTTTTATAAGGGGAAAACGAATCAGTTTAGAAAGCAAGGTCGACGCAGAAGCAGAATCAGTGCATTTGCATCTCAACTTTGCCACATATAGCGGGCGGAAATTGTTATCTCAGAGAGCAAGGAATTCTCCCACCTCATAGATTATATGCAGGTGTAGGGCTTAATATTGCCTAGAAGCCCACGAAGCTCAAAACAAAGACAGGGACGAACGGGAAGGTTCACGTCAACAGCTCGCCGTCGCGATCGGTCAACTACGCGGCGTCATTCAGTCTTGCCCGCGGTCGGTCAAACTCGCGCGGCTGTCAATCAGTTCGCACCGGCGTCGATCAACACACGCACGAGTCAATCAGGCTCACGGCGGTGGTCAACACGCGCGTGGTTAATGCGAGCTTTGTACGCCTATCTCGAGCAAAAAGTTCCCTCGACGAGCGTACATTGGCGAAAATCGACCAAAGTGAGTGAAAAGCTACAAGTCCGGTAAAGAATCGAAATCTTCTGGGTAGAGGCAACGGACCTGGCTGCGCGCTCGCGGACGGGCTCTGTAACTTCGACGCGGCCCTGCGCTTAAGACGAAAGGGGAGAGAGAAACAAGATTGCTTGGGAGTTGTTGAGAAGCTGACACTCTTTAAAGACAGAGCAGATAAGCTCGCTTAGTGTGGCACATCAGCAGCCGACGCGCGCAGTAAGATGCGGAGAGGAGGTGAGATCGGGAGTGGAATAGTCCGTGAGACATCACCTGCTAGGACAGTGTGAATCTGTGCCAAGCAACACCATTTAGGTTAGCTGGTACAGTAAAGCAAGAGTCTGGCTGCACCGTGCTGAACAGTGGAAAAGCGATAGGTTACTCCCTTTGTTGTTAGGCGACTCGGTGTTCAGATGAGAAAGGAGGTGGAACGAGGTGAATAATGGGGAGCGTGTTGGGTTTTGTTTGCTCAGAAATCGGAAATTGCCTCCAAAGAGCATGATAAGATAATTAGTCGTGTTTTGTCTGCTGCGTTATCCTTACTATATATTATATATTGTATACTATCTATATATATATATATATATTATTTAAAAAATCGAGCCGTGTCGCCGTATCCTATTTTTTTGGGTTTTGCCGTGTCCGAGTTCGTGTCCGTGTCGTGTCCGTGTCACCGTGTCCGTGTCTGTGCTTCATAGGATGAAGCGTCAGATGCCAACTCTGTAGTCGTTTCTGACAAAACGGTATCAAATTCAGGACAATCCCGCGAAGTGTTTATGATTAACACCGGGGAAGTAGCTAAAATGGTTAAGGATGCTCTAGCCAAACTGAAAGAAGCATTCAAAATCGAAATGGAAATGGCTATACAACAGATAAGGAAAGAGCATGACCAACAGATTCGGGTCTTGTCTAATCAAATTAGTGAATCTAGTCGTCACAATAATGCCTACCGGATATG
The DNA here is from genome assembly GCF_001876935.1 of Asparagus officinalis. NCBI lineage: Eukaryota > Viridiplantae > Streptophyta > Magnoliopsida > Asparagales > Asparagaceae > Asparagus > Asparagus officinalis. The sequence continues at coordinate 107,086,970 of NC_033800.1, forward strand.
TGACGATTCAGACATGGACGAACACCTTGATGCGGATAATCCTCCCGTTGATCAAAACGTTGGGGGTGGCCCCATTAAAGGTAACAACGTTAGGGGTGATCCCACCGAAGATGATAATGCCAGGGGTGGTCACGTTGCTCTTAGAAATCGTCCAAAGTATGATACAGACGAGGACGAGAAGATGAAAAATCTCAAGAGCAAAATCAACGCTCTGATGTCTGCTCGAAAGGTGAAGAAGATCGGTATTCCGCGTCCTTACCCAAGAGAGTAGGAGTCGATCCCGTATCCGGCAAAGTTCAACCTGATTAACTTCACGTCGTTTGACGGGAATGATTCGTCCACTCAGCACCTAATCTACTTCAAGTCCCACTTGGGCATAATCTCCGACGATGAAGCATTGATGGTTCGGTCATTCGTTGGCACCATTCATGGGCTCGTCTTCGATTGGTACCACCATCTCAAGCCTGAAAGCATCAACAGCTGAGATGGCCTGGAGAACCTGTTCCTCGCTTACTTCTTTGATGATGACGCCGAGGTGTCAATCGAGACACTCTTCGATAAGAAACAAGAATACGACGAGACGGTCCACCACTTCGTCAAGCGCTTCCGGAATAAGGCGATGAACTGTCAAGATCCGATCACAGAGGACTTCATCCTCCAAACCTGTCACAACAACCTCTCTTTGGACGTGTTGGAAGTTATGGGAGTAACACCGTCTAATAACTGAAAAGAGTTAAAAGTGCGCGGAGAGCGGGCCGAACGCTTCTTCAAAAAGAAGAAAGCTGAAAGAAGCCAACCGACGGCTAACCCTCCGAACTCGAGCTTTGTCTTCCGTGGTAAGGAGAATACACCTGCAACAGTTGTTGACGTTAATCAAACGTCACAACAGCAATCTTGGAGACAGCAAAAGACTTCGGATCCGAGACTCCAAAAAGAGTACGCATTCGAGGATGAAGACGTTCCAGCTATTTTCGAGTCCCTTGAAAATAACAAGATCAAGCTACCACCTATCGCAGATCAGGAGGAAGCCGACAATACTTCAGATCCAAAGTACCGTGCGTACCACAGGAGGGTCCTTCATCCTACCAAGGTTTGTTTTGCTCTAAAAAATAGCATCCAAACCTTGGTTGAAGCTGGCGTTATAACGCTAAATTAAGCCGAATAACACTCCGAAGAGTATACGAGTATAAACTGCTTCTCAATACTCCAACAGGTATACGAGTCTAAACTATTTCCTAATTTTAATGGAAAGTTCCTAGAAGAATATTATATGTGATATTCTTAAGGATAACCCGACCATTCAGCTGAGTACAATGTTAGATCCAGTTTCACAAAGAAAGCTGGGGGTGGATGTAACTGGAAGTTTCCAAAAGAATGCTATATGTGGTGTTCTTAGGGATAACCCGGTCGCTACAAAAGGGGATGAATAAGAAACTCCCACTTGAACTCTAAATGCTTCCAAGAGTGAAACACATCCAATTGCCGGGATCAGTTTCACCAACTTTCAAGCACTCTTTTGCTGAGACGAGATTTGATCACTTTGTTGGATCAATCTTCCCTCATAAAAAACTTCCACTGTTGACAATTTACAATCTTCCACTACAAAATCCCTCACTGATCAAATTAATTGACAGTGGGTCCACTAAAATTATTTCTGGTTTAATCCATTCAAACTCACACTGTGTTTGTGCACTCAACACTCCTATTGTTAGAGTCAGGGCATAATGCTTGGAATTTTAATCTGCCAATCCTTGACGATTGTCAAACCTCTTCGTGTTAAGTTCTTATCACTTAGTACCAAGAATCCTTACTGAGTGATCGGTACAAGTCAACACTCCCACTATGATTTATACTCCCACTCTCACTGCATCCCACTTGGTCAAACCTTCCTACAGTTAGGGCCACAACCAAGATCTCTTTTCGATTACTTCCACGAACGAGATACTCACTTTCAAATCAAGCGATCAAACCTTACTACAGTTAGGGTCGTCTCAAACCTTTCACTTGGTCAAACATTTTTACAGTTAGGATCACAACCAAAATCTCCTCTCGATTCCTTTCATTAACGAGAGGTCCACTTTTAAATCGAGCGATCAAACATTCCTACAGTTAGGTTCGTCTCAAACCTCCCATTTGGTTAAACATTCCTACAGTTAGAGCCAAAATCGTAATTCACTCTTGATAAACGAGAAACCCACATTTAGTTCGGTAATCAAACTTTTTGACAGTTAGGATTATCCGAATCTTTTTGATTCTCGGAGTGGAGATCCTACTCTTAGTTTTATCTTCTCGGATTCTGAAAGTGGAGATCCCACTTTGAGGTTTCGTTGGTAACTGGAGATAGAATATAAAATTCTTCTTCTTCAGTTTTGAGAGATACAATATAAAATTCTTACTCTCCCGCATCGGGTTCGTCTTTGTCCCAAGAGAAGACATAATCTTTTAACATCATAACTCCTAAATTTCGTGCTTCACACGTACGATGAATTTTATCTCGAATCCTAAGTAGGGATAAGTCTAACGCCTAACACGCGTTACCGGTTTAGTCTTTCACCGATTAAAAAAGACATCAGAATCTAAGTCTGGGGAATTTTGTCCCGAAGCCTAAGAAGGGATAAGTCAGCGCCTAACACGTGTTATCGGTTAGTCTTTTGCCGTAAAAAGAACAAAAGCCCACATATTCGACATTGTGGCAGGTTGTTATTAGCAACTCTCATAATCCGTGCCTTGCACGTACGGGGAATTTTATCCCGAATCCTAAGTAGGGATATGTCAATGCCTAACACGCGTTGCCGGTTTAGTTTTTCACCGATTGAAGAAGACATCAGAATCCGAGTTTGGGGACTTTTATCCCGAAGCTTAAGTAGGGATAAGTCAACGCCTAACACGCGTTGTCGGTAAGTCCTTGACCGTAAAAAAAACAAAAGCCGACATATTCGACGTTGTGGCAAGTTATTAATAACACCAAAATCCGCGCCTTATATGCGCGGGAAATTTTATCCTGAATCCTAAGAAAGGATAAATCAACGTCTAACACGCGTTGCCGATTTAGTCTTTCACCGATTGAAGAAGATACCAGAATCCGAGTCCGGGGATTTTTATCCCGAAGCCTAAATAGGGATAAGTTAGCGTCTAACACGCGTTGCCGGATAGTCTATTCCCGTGAGAAAGACGAAATCTACGTATTCAATATCGTAGCACTAAGAAAGTTAACTCTCTTAGCATAACGTTACATGTGAAAACTGGTTTAAACAATTCACATGCTAGCCCGATTCAAACGGTAGTCGGTAAAGGCTCATCAAACCCGTTGATGGCCGAGTGTTTGCCAAAAATCCTATAAATGTGAGAGTCATTGACGCACCAGCCCCATTAGTTGGTCTCGTGACTTGAACATCCAACAACTTCAGAATAAGAACCATACATGCAGATGAATCAGTTTTAACAGTTGGTCCTGCAGCCCCAACATTTAGGACCGTCACGCTCCAATGTCTGAAGAGCTTAAACTGTGTAGACTCCAGCAAACGTACGAGTATGAACTGTGTTAACGCCGGTTAACGCGTTACAGTAAAGGTCAATGACGATCAACGCATCAGCAATCTCGTCAAAATAAGGCAAATGATGATTTCAGGGAGTTCAATCACATTTAGATATGAATTACCGACGAAGATGATCAGTTTAACGTCAACTCAATGACAAGAGCTAGATTTAGAAACTTACGCACCAACTTCAGTTCAAGATTTTGACAACGGTCAGACGATAAATGCAGCGCCGGAAGAACTTCATCTATTCAACAAAACACTGGATAAAAGGAAGGCTGAAGAAGTCAAGAATTAAAGTCAGCTACAGGTTCTTTGACACCGACTGAAGGTGGGACCTATCACATCCAAAGTATTTCAGACTCTTCTATAAAGGAATGAGGCTGAAACACTTTGGAGGGGGTGTCTGTAGGCGTCTAAAAATACCTATAGGTATCCGCACACAGCTCGAGATAAAAAGAAGACGATGAACGTCATTGTCTAAGTCGAAGGGGATTATCCGAGTCAAAGAGGATCATCTGACACCGACAAACGCATGAAGCGAATTAGTGAACCAAGTGGTCCGTGCGCTCACCAGCCACCTCCAAGTGGTCTGCGCACTCGTCAGCCAACGTCAAGTGGCCCACGTGCTCACCGGCTACCGCCAAGTGACCCGCGTGCTCACCGGTCAGCTCCAAGTGGTCAACACGCTTACCGACCACTTCCAAGTGGCAGCTCGAGACAAAGAGAAGGCGATGAACGTCATTGTCTAAGTCGAAGGGGATTATCCGAGTCAAAGAGGATCATCTGACACCGACAAACGCATGAAGCGAATTAGTGAACCAAGTGGTCCGTGCGCTCACCAGCCACCTCCAAGTGGCCCGCGCACTCCTCAGTCAGCGCCAAGTGGCCTACGTGCTCACCGGTCACCGCCAAGTGACCCACGTGCTCACCGGTCAGCTCCAAGTGGTCAACACGCTTACCGACCACTTCCAAGTGGCTTGCATATTCATTAGCCACCTCCAAGTTAACGAAATGTATGAAGTGAATCAGTGAAGCGTACGAGTTAACGTGACACGCGGAACGATAAAACAACTCAGCCAGGAGTTGTGTCTCGTCCACACCATGAGTGGCTCGTCCATTGGAAGTTGTGGGTCTCTTCACCAGCTTTCCAACGCATCTTGAATCACCTCATTCCGAGATCGGACGAGAGAGCCAAAATATCCGAGATGGTACAAACTGGCTCGCAAGGCTGCAAGCCACCATTTGGTATGGTTCGCACAAAGAGGTGACATTTCGACCATGATGCGATTTGATTTTGAAGAAACTCAAAAGATAAAAGTTGTAGGCCTCTTCGTCAGCTTTCCAACGCATCTTGAATCACCTCATTTTGAGATCGGACGAGAGAGTTAGAGTCAAAATACTCGAGATGATACGAACTGGTTCGGCCAAGGCCGAGCCACCAATTGGTGGCTCGGACCAGGCCGAGCCACCAACCACCACTTGGCCAAACCACCAAATGGTGGTTCGCGCCTGAACCAAACCCGTTCGGTTCATTTGAACCCGGTTCGGCAGATTTTGTCCGAAAACGCGTTTTGACGGTTTTCGATGGGTTTTCTTGGGATTTGTTTGTTCCTGAGTGTTCCAACTGATTGGATATCATCCACAAATATGGTTATACGGGTATCAACTGAAGATAGAGCTGAATCTAACATTCTTATCCGAAAACCCCCCAACCGAAGCTTATAAATACAGACCTAGGGGTTCATTTCATGGGGCGGACATCAAGAGGGCGAGGTGCTTTCAAAATTGAGAGTGAAGCCACGAATTTCAGAGGGTTAGCAGATCTTGGCGAAGTTTCTCCATAAACAAATAGAGAGTTCGAGAGATCAGAAACCCCTTTCTCCCATATTCTTCCGAATTTAAGCTTGGTCTTAAATCCCGAGAAGAGTCGTAATCTTGCTTGGTCGGGATTACCACTTCAGCGAATACTTCCTTCGTGAAGTAGGAGCTTTGATTTTTAATCTGTCCATCGGATCTGATCCTCGACGGTCCACGGATATCAACGTCCCCGGCACAGGCAAAGATCACACGCAAACAACAGGCGATAAACATTTGTTGTGTGTTGTTTGAAGGAATTATAATCTTATATTTTCATTGTGTAAGAAGATCTGTTGTGTGTTGTTTGAAGGAATTATAATCTTATATTTTCATTGTGTAAGAAGATCTTATAAAAAGATCGACTTTTTATTTATTTGAGTTTATTAATCTTATATTTTCATTGTGTAAGAAGATCTTATAAAAAGATCGACTTTTTATTTATTTGAGTTTATTGTGACGGCTAAAGTTGTAATAGATTCTATGACAATGAAAACAGCAATTTCTGACCCAAACAGTAAAATTTAGAATTTTTTAGAAATATGTAAGGAATTTTATTACTTTTTAAGGGCACACATGGGATTACAAACTTTTGTTGGATTAATGAGCAATAATCCTAACTTTCAAAAGGAATATATACAAAATAACTTTATTCTTTTTAGAATGTTTTAACGGTTAGCCTTGTCAGCCAACGAGGTGTTCTAGATATTTTATTTCTCATGCCCTTGTTGAATGTAATTTTCTGTTTTTCTTCTAATTCTCTGATATCTTATTGTCTATGTAAATTGGTAAAATGTGTCACACATTGTGATAACCATGCTGACCACTGTTTAATGTAAATTTGGTTTGGATATATTAAACTGCAGGATGCATGGTGGGCCACTTACTTGCATTGATTTAACTGAAGACCAATTGATTTTTGGAGGCTCCACATTTGGAACTGTTTCTGTTGCGGACCTTTCAACTGGTGAACTACTAGCATCACTAAAATCGTCATGTTCTCCTACAGGTGATCCTCATGCAAATTCTACAATGCAATGTCAAGAGCAGCGTGTAACGCATGAAAAGTAGAATTCTATTAGTAATTTCTGGCCCTTTTTCATTTCTCTCTATGTTTTTGCTTCTGAAAATAATGAACCAAAAATAGTACTTTTAACATCGACTAACTTTTGTGCTTTTCATATGCATCTGGTTATCAAACCACATTGCACTTTTAGTTGGAAGTCTAAATGTTAATATCTTTATTCAAGTTTATTTGCACGAGTTAAAAGTCTGGTGAATCTAAAAGTTCACCCTTTGTTACATCTTCACTTGATGTCGCGTTGGCTTGATCAATCTTGTGTAAGTCTTAAAGCATGCAACCCATTCCTGTAAGCTCAAACCATCCTCCAATATATTTGTTACGAAGTTAATATAAAAAATCGACAGTTCGTCTTCTAAGCATGTTCATATCCTAGTCTACATGTATCACTGAAATTGACACTATAATAGTTCTAATATAGTTGCGGTAATAGATTTTAGACAGAGTTGTTCGAATGAAGATAAATTTTACGTTAACATTCTTTTTGGTTCATCTGCAATAACATTGTTGATTTTGAATTCAACTGTTGTAAACAGGTATCAAGAGTTTGCACTTTAATATGCATTCTCATTTACTGTTTGCTGGATCAACTGCTGGTTATGCTCACTGTTGGGATCTTAGGTCAGTATTAACTTTGTAGCCCTTGTCTCTTTTGCCAGATTGTTATTAGTAATACTACTACAAACTTTAACGTTTCCATTTGACTTAAAAAAATTGCTGCCTACCACGTTATCCTTCCAGCCTACTCTAGATTTGTTGTTCACCAATTTCTTCCTTTCATTTTAAATACCTACAACTGTTATTAAATTTCATCAATGAATAACTTTCATAGTTTCTCTTTACATACTTCCTCTATTAACCAAAGAGAGAAATCACTTTCATGATTAATTTTTAATAGGATTAATTACATCCCAGTACCTTGAGGTATGGTGTTATTACAAGGGTAGCCCTGGAGTTTGTGAATCTACACGAGTACCCTGGAGTCTAAGATTGCTAATTGTAATACATGGGTGACCCTAGAGCCTGTAGGAAATGCAAGCGTTACCTATGTAATTACAATTAGTAACACATCAGGGTTACCCATGTAGGTACACAAACTCCAGGGTCACCTAGGTAATTACACAAATACTTCAAGGTACCAGATTGTGATTAGTCCTTTTCAATAATATCTGCCCAACTTCCTTCATAGAAAAGCACGCTGGTGCATTATAGGTGTTTGCTTTACGTATCCGTATCAATGCCATTATAGTCATACTCTGTTCTCCTACATATTCTTTTTGTTTAGTACATAACACATTAATAATTGAATTTGAAACTGGCTCTGATCTTTCCTTTTCTTTTTTCTCTTTAAGAAAAGCAAGATGTTGATCTCATTTCAAAAGAATTAGTGACAATACGGTATTGCACAATCGTATCTCATACCATGAGTAGCCATTAAAGACAGCTGGTGATTTACTTTGTAATTTGGCCAAGAACTGCATTCAACTCCTTCTGAGAAGGATACGTTTTGTAGATCTAAGCTTAGATCAGAATTTTTTTTCCTAACTTTGTTTTATGGATGTGTCAATTGAATTTGAAAGAGGGAGAAGCAGAGAGAAGGGGACACTTAACGTGCTTAAGTTACAGAAATAGGTCAATGTATTTATCAAGAGACAGAGTTGATGCTTTTTGGGTGGGGGGTTTGTTTGGGTGTAAGTATAAAAGCGCAGCAAGCATCCATTCAAAGTATGTTATACAAATGAGATAATCTTTAGGTATTTAAGTGCTATTTATGCTTTCTTTTGCTTTCTCTTTCTTTTAAATCTCGAACTCATCGTAAAAGAATTAATTATAGTTGAGATTTACACCTAATCTGATCCGATGTCACGATTACCTGATTTCAGGACTTTAAGACCACTCTGGGAGACGAGAGTGAGTCCAAACGTCATCTACTCTGTTCATCATCTACTAGGTGATACATCAACATTGGCTCTTGGTGGACTTGATGGTATACTTCGTCTTGTGGATCAAAACACTGGTGAGTTTCTTTCAAGCGTCTTGATGGATTCAACATCATCAGGTTCCTCGACAACAAGTTCAAAGGCCATTGAGACTAAAAGAGCTAGATCTTTGGGAGAAGGTGTTCATGTCGATAGCATTCCAAGAAGTCTGCGTCCTCCTATCACTTGTCTTGCTGTGGGGCTAAACAAGATTGTCACCACTCATAATGAGAAGTACATTAAAATGTGGAGATTTGACAAATAAGGAGAGCGTTCTCCTCCTGAGTTGGGTACATTGCCTCGAGGAATTGTCGTCTTAAGTTGGTTCTCTTCGTGAGCAGTGTATTTTGTACCTTACCAGATTTGTTACATTGCCGAAAACATCTTAGGCGGTGTATTTTGTACCTCATTAGATTTGTTAGATCTCGGATAATGTTATACTTGATAACTTGAGCCTTTTGGTTCCGTTTTAATCGGCGTCAAACGCTTGATGCATTGTTGAGTTGGAATCTTGTTCGGACAGGAAGCGTTTCTGGACCCCGAACATAGAGCAGTAACATCTAGCATCATGTCCATTTGAGTTTATGGGACCCTATCCCAAATGTAGAGTTGATGCTAGGAACGGTATTTGTCTCAAAGGTTGGCCCCACGAAATTGTGTTGGAAGCTATTTTTCTGCTGATTAGGTTCCTGCTAAAAAGTGGATGCATCTTCTTTCCCAATTCGCAATTTCGAGATATTTCACACTTTACTGAATTTTAGACTACGCTTTCATAAAAAAGAGAGATGAAATCAATCATTTTCTTGATGAATAAATGAAATTCTGCCGGGGTTGAAGAGGGCCTCTTTACCTGATTTCTCCTCAAATTTAATTTTAGTTTTTATGTTAAATTTCAAATCATATATTTATATTACGCTCTTATGTGCGAAATTTCAAAAAAAATAAATATATATATATAGATAGATAGATCAATTTTATCGATGAATATATACATGCGCTTAATGTGCAAATTTATACATCTCCTGGAAGAAATAATTTGCAACTAATCAAACCTTTAATTTGCATTTGGAAATGCATTCCGTATGATAAAAGTACATCTATCAAGCATCTCACTTGAGGTTAATTTCCTACAACAAATGTTCAATATGGTATTTCCTACGATCAACTTTTGTTATATTATTACACCATATAATACTAGTTAAGGTTTCATGTATTATTGCCTAGGCAAAGTTAAAAAAGAAAGAACAGAAAAAGAAAGATGTTAGTCCCCTAAATCTTTCATATTTTGATCTAGTTCCTTAAATCATTGAAATCCTCAAATCTTTCATATTGTGAAATTAGTTTCTCGAATGATTGAAATTGCAATTAGGTTTTCTTGAGTTATTTCCAAATTGGTCCCTCCAATTAGGAGAAGAATCTATTGTTATGGACTATCATGCTGCCCAATTCTCATAAGTTGCTTCCAACTAATCCCTTTATTTATGCTCCTAATTGGAGGGACTAATCTGGAAATCACTCGAGAATTGGGGGACCTAATAGCAACTACCATGATTTGAGGTATTAAATTCAAAACGCCTTAAGATTTGAGGAACCAAATGGCAATTTCAAGGAAATAGGAGGGAATAACTTCAAGATATTAAAGATCTAATACAAAAAGAAAATTTACGAGTTAGAGTGATCCCAAACAAACCGGGCCACTACCCGTTTATCCGACCCGTTGCCATCCCTGAAGCCTGCACGAGTCCCCAATTAGAAAACTCATCCGAAAGTCCAAAACCGCTTTATATATTAATTAATCTGCCGCATTGTCCGGAAGTTCCCCCTTCTGTCTGGTTGGTCTCGTTGTATTGGAAACGCCGGTCTCCAAATACTTCAACTACAAGTGAGGGAGAGGTATTTACAAGTGCGGGAGATCAAGAATGGGTTTGATCGGAGACAGCGTTGAATCAATCCGTTCTTTTAAGATCAAGGTTATTGATAGCGGATAGCGTCGCGTAGCGGTGAGGCATCGCTAAGGCTATTTCAGGCTATTGCGGCAAAATAGCGGTAAAAAGCGCAAAGTCAAATAACAGTCTAATTTAGATATGTATAAATACTAAAAAAAATTAAAAAAAATCTAAGAAATCTAAAAGTACATATTGGATGATTTAAAGAGATCCTAAACATGAAATAGACATGTAACTATCACGTAATACCGAAGATGACTAGAGAAGTTAAAAAGTCGTCGTCTTCGAGAAAAAGAGCTTAGCGGTGACATGATTGCCCTAAGAGTAGCTCACGGTGAAGGAGATGAGAGGAAGTATCAAGATAGGTGCTAGATGCTATGAGAGGTGGCAGAAGTATGCTGAAAATCACAGGAGACGGTGGAATGTAATGGTCAAGGGTTGAGTTTAACTTTAAAAAAATAAGCCTCAAACCGTTTTTAAATAGCAGTCAAAAAGCAAATTTCGAATGCAATCACTCACTATTTACCGTTATGACACACTATTGGCTGCTTTTGCGAATAGACATGTTCCGCAATATGTCACTGCTATTACGCAATAGCGTAGCGGGCGATAGCATCGCGGGAAGGGATCTGTAACGCTATTAACGCCGCTATTGTGGGGCTATTTACCGCTATTTATAACAGTGGTCCTTGGTATTAAGGATACCCATATTCCTTGGTCCTCCCCCCCTGTGTAAAGGAATCCTAAGGTGCCAACTTTAATTCAATCTAAGATGACACCTCTTATTAAACTATTCCAATGGATGATATGCTCTATTATCATGATCTAAATGTTTCAAAGCATCTACAAAACTAAAATCATGATGTTTCAATACTTCTAACACATTATTTCAATGTTTCTTTAGTTGTATTATTGTAAAACTGTTAACTTTACAATCACTTGATACATGTGTAACTATAACCTGATATGTCTAATTTTTTGTTTGTATATCATCCAAAATATATAGATCAAAATGAACAAAATAGATCATGAATCAAGTAAATTGATTGCATATAACTTAGTTTTGAAGGTGTCACTTGATTGAATGTAAGGTGGCACCCCTGTGATACCCCGACACGACCAAATTGATCCTGTGCTCTCCGTAATTTGATTGCACATAACTTAGTTTTGAAGGTATCACTAATCTCGGTATGTGCACCCCCCCCTAAAATTAAATTTCTTGGTTCTGTTCCTTAGATATTATGGCTTCTCAGTTGCGTACGTGTATATTTGATGTGATGCAATGTAATTTAGGGCTAATTGTATCTTCGGCGTTGATCATATGGAAGAGTTTGGTATATGTGACGATGCAATGTAATTTAGGGCTAATTGTATCTTCGGCGTTGATCATATGGAAGAGTTTGGTATATGTGACGAGGAGCGACTCACCCGTAGTTGTGGTTCTATCCGAAAGCATGGAGCCTGGCTTCAAGAGGGTCCGTTGGTCTCCTCCTCCTCTACAATTTCACATGTCTCTAGCAGTGTTTTTTTTAAGCTTTTGACGGAAATTACAGCAGTGTACTGATTCTATTGCCTGGTTTTGTTCTTCCTCTGTTGTTTTTTTTTGTTTTTGTAGATTTTATCATCGACGGTAAGAGCATCTCCAAGGGGCCGGAAAAATCCGGCCCCTTAGTTAAATTTGGGGTTTTTAAGGGAGATGAGCTCCAAGGGGCCGAAAATTTCCCCCTTCACCCCCATGTCCCTTAACATCCTCCCCAAACTAAGGGGAAGGTTAAAGTCCCTTAACCTTCCCCTTATAATTTTATAATAATATATTTTATTTTAGAGTTAATTTATAATTAATTTATAGTTAATTAAATTTAGTCAGTGTATAATTAATTTAAAATAATATAATTATTTGTTAATATAATTTAGTTAATGTATAGTTAATTATTATCTAAATTAATTATTTGTTAAATTTTAATATGATTAATTAATTTAATGATTATATAAGGTTATTTCTTAATCTAAATTAATTAGTTATTGTTAGTTATTAATATTTAATTATTTATTTATTTATAAATAAACCACATATTTAATTAAATCCTAATCTATACCAGGTCAAACAACACAATTATCTCAACAAATTGAGGTAATGGACTGTTAGAGCTTGTTAAGTTGTTATCCTGATTTCAGGAGAGGAATCAGTTTGTGGGCAGATTTTTGGGGGCACTGTAGATATTTCTTTTTCACTGTGTTCCAAGGGAGTTTTCGTCTCTATTTATACAGCAATGTCTACTATCACCCTACCCCAAAAATCCGTCCCCAAACGGATTTCTCTCCTGAAATCAGTTTAACAACCTAACAAGTTCCAACAGTCCATTATCTCAATTCACTGGGATAGCTGTGTTGGTTGACTTGGTCACACTGACCAAGTCAAAATAACATCTTCTACTTGACCAAATTAACTGAGTGATATGCCTTCCACTGTCCGTGAGATTAGATGTTTTCCTTCTTACCATTACTCCCATTATCCGTACAGAGTAACACTTATTTTATTATTCATCAAATTTACTTGAACTTATTTGTTCCTAAATCCCATCAAACTCACATGTTTGATAAAGATTCTGCTGGTATTTCTTTTTTCAAAGCGTCAACAATCATATATGTAGGATGGATGTAAGTCACTTTAACTTCTCCCTTTTCTATAATATCTTGAATATAACGAAACTGGATCTTAATGTGTTTTCTTTTGGAGATATTAGCACCACTATTGATCAGGCTAATCGCTGCTTGATTATCACAATAAATATCAATGTGTCCTTCTAACAAATTGAGATTTAAATCAATAAAAAATCGTCTTATCCAAACAACTTGCGTAGTTAACATATTGCAAGCTACATATTCTACTTTGTGTGTATCTAGTAACACACCCTTGTTTTTTTGCTACTCTAAGAAACAGCTCCTCCAAAGATGAGTAAGTATCCTAAAGTGGACTTTCTATCATCTTTATCCTCGAAACCACCATCCGAGTAGCCGAGGAGATCAAACGAACTAGCTTGATATACCAAGTTGTGAGTCAATATGCCTCTGATGTACTTCATAATCCTTTTAATTACTTCTCAATGTGCGGGTCCCGGATTACTTTGATATCGGCTAATCAGACTTACATCATAAGCTAAATCAGTTCTGGTGCACAACACTGCATACATCAACCTTTCAACTGTTTGAGCATAGAGAACATCTAATGACTTCTACCCTCTTCAAAGCTTTGCTATTTACATAATTTCTTTTCCATAACCAATAAGAGTTGGTGTAGTATTAGAATTCTTCATTCCAAACCTTTTAAGAATTGATCTTAAATATTTTTTCTTATTTAAATTTAACATTCTAGACTTTCTATCTCGAATTATTTGAATTCTAAGAACATATGATGCAACTCTCATGTTTTTCATCTCAAATTTTTCGCTGAGATCTGCCTTGATTTTATTTAACATTTCCATGTTATTTTTGGCGAGCAATACATCATCCATATATAAGGATAATATAGTAAACTTGCTCTTAATTTTTAAGACATGTACACAGTTATCTAATTTATTCTATATAAAATTAAGTTTGGTGACTGCATCATAAAATTTGAGATACTACTATCTAGAAGACTGTTTTAAACTATATAGAGATTTCATTAATTTATAAACTTTATATTTCTGTCCTTCCACCTAAAAAAATTTAGCTTGTTGCATAACTCTTCGTTGAGGAATGTTGTTTTAACATCTATTTGGAATAACTCTAAATCAAGATATGCAACAATAGCCAAAATAATTATAATGGATAATTTAACTACAATTTAATGTCTCCGAAAAGTCTATTCATGCCTTTTGGTTATAACATTTGGCAACTAATCATGCATTAAAATTTTCAATAGATCCGTCTACACGATATTTCTTTTAAGTACTCATTTGCATCCTATGGCTTTTCTATTCTCCGGTAGATCACATGACTCCCAAACCTTGTTCTTTTCTATAGAATCAAGTTCTTTTCTCATAGCTTATAGCCATAAAGTTGATTTATGCGATTTCAACGCATCAGAAAAGATTAAGGTCATGTTCTTCTATATTTGCATCTACCGAGAAATAAGATGGCTCACATGAATACAAATAATAATCATCCATCCATGAAAGTTGTGTTCTTCGCCTTTTGTTGCCTACAACTGGTTAATGAGGCGCATCACTTTCCATAGGTATTTCATCATCTTCAAGGTTAGGTTCATTTATTATATCTAGATCATTAGTGGGAACAACATTGTAATAATCATCGTCTATTACAGTTAGAGGTTCAATTTCCTCTTGAACATGTTCATCTTCCTCTAGATTCTCTATAAATGTATTCTCTATAAATGTAGTATATATGTTTTCAATGACCCCTTTTCTTTATTATAGAACTTAAAACACTTTTCTGAATACCCTATGAATCTACACTTCACTATTTCAAAGTCCAACTTATCTTTAAGTTAGTATGGAATGAGAACATAGACTACAGATCTCCACTTCTTGAGTTGACTCAGATTAGATTTTCTCCCATTTCATAACTCATATGGTGCATATACAATTGACTTGATGAGAATTCTATTCAAAGAGTAGTTTACAGTTAGCAATGCTTTTCCTTAAAATCTTATAGAGAGACCAGAATGAGATAACATATATTCAGTAATGTCCTGTTTTTTCTTTTAACAACATCATTTTGTTATGGTGTATACAATATTGTTGTATGTCTTTTAATTCTATTAATTCCATGCTGAATACAATAACTCTCAAATTCTTTAGAGTTATATTCCCCATCTCTATTAGTTCTCAAATTTTTAATTTTTCTTCCAAGTTGGTTTTCAAATTCTTTTTTTATATCTCTTAAAGCATTTAAAAGCTTTCAATTTTCTATAAGTTAGACATGTGTAAATTTGAAATAATCATATAAGTAATAAAATATTTTTTATTGCCATGAGTTTTAACACTTATGGACCATAAATGTTTGAGTGTATCATCCCTAAAAGTTTATTGGCCTTTTGTCCATCAATAAAAGTTTTTCTAATCATTTTATCTGTTAAACAATGTTCACATGGTAGCAATTGAATATTAGATAGTACAAGCAACAAGTTCATTCTGATTGTTTCTTTTACTTTTAAAATACTAGCATATCCTAGTCTAGAATGCCATAATCCAGACTTGGATACATAATTCATACTCGGTTGCATATTTTTTCATAGCATACACTTTATTATTTTTACCTATAGAAACCATGTTATTATAGAACCTAATTTTCAACCCTTTTTTCATCAAGGTGGGCACAAAGATAAGATTGCACTGACTTCTTGGCATGTAGAACCCATTTTTGATAATGAACACTGTCTCCAAGGTCCAATCTATACGAACCAATACCTTCAACATCGAAATATGTATTGTTTCCTATATAAATTATTTGTTCACCTTTCTTTAGCTCAATGAGTTCTATGACTCAATTCTTGTCCTTTGCGATATGCCTTGTCGCACCATAGTCGATATACTAATTGTTGATATCCGTCATCGTAGTGTTGCATTTCGTCACTCCAATGAATTCTCTTTTGCTAGTACCCCTTATTTTATATGCGTATAGCCTCCCTTATTCTCCGACATTTCACCTTGTGGGCACGTGAGCTTGAAATGCCCAACTTTCTACATGCAGTTTTTTCCTTTTGAACTGTTGTGATTTCGGTCCTCATAGTTGTGGTTTGTCAGGGCCAAGGTTTCTATAGCTTTCAGCATTATGCATTTGTCGGACATAATTCATCTCTTGCTGCACTATGTTTAGTGCTGGTCCTTCCTGCTAGCTATTAAGTCTTGTTCTATCTCTAGGTGTATTGAAAGATCAGTGACAGATTTAATTACAGGGTTCATTTTTAATGTGGTGGTAGTCACAGCAAGGGAAGGGAGAAGACTGTTAAAAATGGTTGACACTTACATTCTTTCTGGGATTTTGGGCGCAGCAGTGGATGAGTGCTTAGCCATGACACATCTTATTAATATGCTCTACAATGTTGTCTCCCTCTTGCGTACGACAATAATTGTATTTTGCAAGAGGAGGTGAATGTTAACTTCAGAGACAACGTCGTATTTTTCTTTTATAGCTTTCCACATATCCGTGAAAGTTTTGTTAGTTTCAAAATATTTGATCAAGTTATCTTTCATGAACATGAGCATAAGACTTTTTACCTTTTTGTCTTTCGACTTTCACTATGTTAGTCTTTTTTTTCAAGTGTAGATATATCAGTAAATGTTGGAGCAACAATTTTGATGGCATCATCATAATTAAGGGCATATCCTATTTTTTAATGTCATATATCGAATTTACTACCATTAAATTTATCAATTTTTTTAGTTTTGATAGAACGGGCTTACTAACCATTTGGTAGAGAACTAAAACTAAAATTTCAATTTTAGAACATGTATAGGGATGGTGTATAGACATATATACTTATAACAAAATAATGTTAGATATCTTTAAAAAATTAAAATAAACAAATTAAAAGAACTCGACTCTCCGAGTTGAGAAAGAAAGCTCCAATTTGAGCGAGATTGTCACTGAGCGATGTTAATTGAAGAAGCAAGCAATTCTCTGATCTGAGTTGGCAAAGCTTGGTTTGAGGAAGAGTCCAGTGGATAGAGCCAAAGATATGATCGTCGAGGTCGAAGTGGATCCGGTTGGCGTTGAACTGATCTGAAGTACTCGGACTGAAGGTGGTACCTGCTGATCAGCGCAGATTAGATGTTGGATGATGCTTCATCTGGAGATGAAAGTGCTCAATGAGGGGGTTGACAATGGCTATGCATAGCTTCTTTTTGAGAAAACCTTTTGAAGAGGGGGCTTTTGGAAAAAAGGTTAATAAGCAAAAACAAATGTACAACAGAAGGTCATGGGTCTTTGTTGGTAAAAAATAAAAAACTTTATGCCGCTTTTCTCGAGACGAGTGAAAAATAAATTTTAAAATAATCCAAAGGCTAGCTCCTTGTGAAGATCAGAGACTCGAACTCTTTTGAAGGATAAAAAATATTAGAAAAAATATAAAGGAGGCAGGTTCACATAGAGGGGGTGTAAAAGAACAATAGAATATTATAAAAAAGAGAAGCAGCTGGTTCTTTATCTTTCTGCGCACCAAACTCCAAAAGCTGCAGTAATAGAGGAAAGTACACTATACAAAAGGGAAGAACTACGACGACTTTGGCTTCAACGGATAAGAAAATTTGATCGACAAAAGCTACGCCGATACTAGTGAGCGAAAGAAAAAACTATTAAGGATTTTGAGGGGGCTTTGGTATGGGATTGGTTTTTTTTGTGCTATATTCTCAAAGAGAAGACCATGATATTTATAGACGTATCATCTCCACCTCCTCAAAGTCTGCCTTAAAATCTCAAAGAGAAATACTCTCTCACAACCTTACTTTTACATCTATGCCAAATTTGTTGTTTGGGTGGTCGGAGTTGAGATTGACATTGAAGGGCCTCTGATTCCTCCGCTGATGGTTTTGCAGGCTGTGCTTCTCCTACAGCGCTAGGAAATAGTTAGAAGGCGCAAAGGGTTGATGCCCAGATGACCATCTGTTGCTTAAGTTAGTGACTTTGAGGAGAATGTAGGTTATTAAAAAAAACATAGAAGATTAGACTTAGGGTTTTCTTACCAAGACACCTCTTTTTATAGTAACTTGGAAGGGTGGATAATTAAGAGAGAAAAGTCCATGTGTTGTCACCTGGTCTGTAAAGATGATCTATAAAGAAGCTTCTTTTGTAACCAAACCTTTCACGTGTCCCTTTGCTATTAGCCAAGATAGTTACACTGGCCAGATAGGTTGTGGGAAGAATATGCTCAATGATGGCAGGTGTTCCCTCATGTGAGATAGTCACAAATCTCGAGCTCACGTGAGGGTTGCTTGATCTTATCCGCATCACTTCATAGAGAGGGCGAACTGATCTTGTGATGGCTAATCTCTAGCAAAAGGAGAGTTGCCGCTTTGCCCAAACTGAAATTCAACCATTTTAGCTTTTAGTCAAATCGAGTATATGTGACATCATTTTATTGCCTCACTCTGAAGTTGGGTATTTTTTTTGGCAAAACACATGTACATAATTATTATCCTCATTGATTATTGTGTTAAAAACTATGGTTGGTTGCCTATTTTTGTTGTTCCTTTGTTGACTTGTTGTTTCTTATATATTAGGGAAAAATACTTCCTGCCCCAAAAACAGGAGAAAATGTGCCTCCCACCCTAAGACTTTTTTAACGGGTGCTTTACCTCCAAAAGTAACATTTTTATTCTTTAAGCCCCAAAAACACAAAGCCTAATAATTTTACACAGATAAAGACTATAATACCCATTCTCTCTCTAACCCTACAATCCCTCTGCTCTCCTTCCTCCCTCCCCCACCTCTCCACCTGTCGTCGCCCTCCTCCTGCTATCCTCTATCTTCTCCGCCACCGTCGCTCCGGTCATCCACAACATCCTCAAGATCCATAACATGGAGAAAACTCTAGCACGGTTCGAGGAGTATAGAGAGATCGTCCGCTCGAGGGCCGAGCGAAACTCCTGTGACAATGGGGGGCGCACATGTCTCTGTCGGAGGAGTTGGAGATCGCTTTCCTGCACGTGTTGAGTAACTGCTAGTATGGTGCTTTCTCTCAGGAGATCTGGATCTGGAATGCCTATTGTGATGGGAAGTACCATTCCGATGTTCGCGGGTTGGAGATCTGTTTCCTTCATGATGCTTCGTTGGTGACCTCGAACTTGCTCGAGATGACCTCGTTCGAGGGCTTGAGCTCTCCGTGCAGTTCTTTGGCGATATGGAACCAGTTCGCTCTGGTTTTCTTGCACGAGGACTTGCACTACTTTAAATTTGGGAAATTTAAAAGGCTAAGCTGGCAATGCTTTAAATTGGGGAAAAAGAAACAATAAATAGACAATGATATTTGTAGCAAGGAAAGTTAAGATTCTAATTATGGGGTAAGCGAAAACAATTCTCCATGCTAGTGGTTTTAAAGAGAGAGAATATGACGCACAATACCCTGTTGTTGGTTTCCTTCTTCTTTTCCTCCCTATTCGTTCCTTATTGTTATGGCATAATTGGCTTATTGGCTGTTGGTGATGTAAATATAGCTAATTTTTCTGGCTAATTAGCTTATAATTAGTTGTAGTGATGGAATATCAGCGGGTGGTTTTAAAACTTCTGTCGGATTTCGTTAATACGAAGGTTATGAGTTTGTTGTTAAGGTTACGGGTTGGTTGTTAAGGTTATACGGGTTGCTTGTTAAGGTTAGGGGTTGCTTGTTAATGTTACATGTTGGTTGTTAAGGTTATGCGTTTGTTGTTAAGGTTACGCGTTAGTTGTTAAGGTTACGGGTCGGTTGTTAAAGTTACGAGTCGGTTGTTAAGGTTATGGGTCGGTTGTTAGGTTACGGATCGGTTGTTAAGGTTACACGTTAGGATTTATATGTATATATATTTTGAGTGATATGAATACTTTGGGCCACTTGGCCTAGTGGTAAAGTTTAGGAGTTTGGATAAGATGTTAGGGGTTCAAACCCCTACGGTCACAATATATATTTAAGGGTTTTTGAATTCTAAAAATATTTTTAGAATATTCGTTGTTAAGGTTACGAGTTTGTTGTCAATGTTACAGATTTGTTGTTAAGGTTATGCGTTTGTTGTTAAGGTAACCTTAACAACGAATATTCTAAAAATATTTTTAGTATTCAAAGAGCCCAAGAACCTTGTTGTCAATGTTACGAGTTTGTTGTTAAGGTTACAGGTTTGGTTGTTAATGTTAACGGGTTGATTGTCAAGGTTACCTTAACAACAAACGCGTAACCTTAACAACAAACCCGTAACATTGACAACAAACCCGTAACCTTAACAACGAATATTCTAAAAATATTCGGCTCTTAGGTTTGTTGTCAAGGTTACCGGTTTGTTGTTAAGGCGCGTTTGTTGTTAAGGTAACCTTAACAACGAATATTCTAAAAATATTTTTAGTATTCAAAGAGTCCAAGAGCCTTGTTATCAAGGTTACGGGTTTGTTATTAAGGTTACGGGTTTGTTGTTAAGGATAAGGGTTTGATTGTTAATGTTAGAGGTTTATTGTCAAGGTTAATTTCACAACAAACGCGTGACCTTGACAACAAACCCGTAACCTTAATAATGAATATTCTAAAAATATTTTTGGCCCAAGAGCCCCAAGGCCCATCAAAGACCCTTAAATATATATTGTGACCGTAGGGGTTTGAACCCCTAATCTCTTATCCAAACTCTCAAACTTTACCACTAGGCCAAGTGGTTCAACGTATTCATGTCACTCAAAATATATATACATATAAATCCCAACGTGTAACCTTAACAACTGATTCGTAACCTTAACAACTGATCCGTAACCTTAACAACCGATCCGTAACCTTAACTACCGACCCGTAACCTTAACAACTGAACCGTAACCTTAACAACCGACGCGTAATCTTAATAACCGATCCGTAACCTTAACAACCGATCCGTAACCTTAACAACCGACTCGTAAACCTTAACAACCAACCCGTAACATTCACAACTGATCCGTAACCTTAACAACAAGTACGTAACCTTAACAATTCCCCCCCCCCCCCCCCCCCCCGCCACCGTCGTAGGCCTCTTTCAAGGCTTCTGAGGTTTGGTTTGCTTAAGATGACCTCAAAACAAGTTAAAATTCAAATACTAGCGGAATAAGGTTTGTAGAATATTATAGCCGTCATCAGCTCCATGCAAAAATTTCTCACCATCAGTTTCGTAAAAAATTTCCCCACTTAAAAAAACATCATTAATTGCACCGGGAGAAAGCCCAAAAAATTTCCCACTATCGTCAACGTCGTCGGCAACGGTCAGCCCGTAGCTCCTGAGGAAGCAGTCTAGCTCCCGCTCCGACATCGTCTCATACTGCGCGCGTGTGTACCGCGGGTATGCAACGACATTTAAAAATAGCTGCAGTCGCATCTTTCCTTCCCAAATTTTCACCGCCGTCGATGTCGATGCCGCTGAAAATTTTTGGAGGGAACTAGAAAAAACCCAGTTGAAATCATTACAGTAACATCATAATAAAGAGAGAGAGGGAAGGGTATTATGGTCTTCACATATTTTAATCTCCTGGGCTTTGTGTTTTGGGGGCTCAGAGAATAAAAAGGTTACTTTTGAGGGCAAAGCACCCGTTGAAAAAGTTTTGGGGGGTGGGAGGCACGTTTTCTCCTGTTTTGGGGGCTAAAAGCATTTTCCCGTATATATTATCATGATTTTAAGAAATACCTCCTAAGGTTTTAAGTGACACTTTGACACCCCCCTCTAGCAAGGTTGGAAGTTAATTTGAATGTAATCATAATAGAACATTATATTTACCACTACGCTTGTAGAAATATGTATATAATTACTATATCGAAAGTTGATGATTATATAAAAGAACAGATGGTTATTTTACTAGAAGTTAAGAGGAGGGGGGGGGGGGGGGGGGGGTGA
>NC_033800.1:107108906-107133029 GCF_001876935.1 Asparagus officinalis
AATTTCACTTCAAAACAGTAAGGGGGATTTTCTGTCATTTTCACTAATCACACGGGATGTTCTGTAATTTACGCTTATTAAAATTGACAAAGAAAGCCTTGAACTATTTTGGTACAATGTTCTTTTAAATTTTTAACAACACTGGCTATATAATAGCCTTTTGATCATATTTCCTATATTTCAATATTATCCTTGCAAATATGGTAGGAACTTTGAGAAACCTAATAAAAGGCTTTTCTGAATGGGTTCTTTTGTGGAGTTCAATAGATATTTTCTCTTTCAAAACAAGATATAGATGAAGAGTTTTTTGGTGTAATTTTTACTCTTGTTATTAAATGAGATATCACTTTGATTAATTCATGTCAATAGAGTGAAAAAAATGTCTGAAACTTGGGTGTTGCATCTCTTATGGTTATAAATCTGCTTAGAGATTAGATGCATCATCTATACTGTTTTCATTTTCATCTATTTCATGCATTCTTCTTGTTTTCTTCCTTTTGGTTTCTAGCTCTCACTTTGCTATGCATCCATAGCAAATGTGTTATATCATGATAACAATGATGGATGCCCTTTAATCTTATATTTGTGAATTAACAGTCTCCCTGCATCTATGGCAAATGTGTTATATCACGACAACAGTGATGGATGCCCAACCTCAAAGATCCACAACAAATGTGTTATACCATGATAACAATGATGGATGCCCTTTGAGGTTGCAATCTTATATTTGTGAATTAGCAATCTCCCTGCATCCATAGCAAATGTGTTATATCATGATAACAATGATGGGTGCCTTTGTGGTTGCAATTTTATATTTGTGAAATAGCTTGATTTTGCGAACAGTTTCAGTTTATATATTATGTATTGGATATAATATGTTGAACTAAGTAGAGAAGAAACATTTTATCTATTTGTGTCCGACTACTTCTACATTGCCGATAATCACCATATGTGCAGAATTTCTGAGAATGCCTGTAGAAGACATAAAAATTTGAATTTATGGAGAGAATTTCGAATTAGAGGTGGAGAAAAATTTAATGCCACTCTTATAGTTATTCAATGAAACGGACAATGGGAAGCTTGTTAGTTCAACTATTATTGATGTGAATGATTTTGCAAGATACTAGAAATTGTTGTTCAGTTATATGAAATAAATAGCACCTTAGTGTGACATAAATTTTATATCATAAGGGATATTAACAAATAGATGTCTTAGAAAAGAAGTATGTTGAATGTTTCTGGTTCGGAATCCATCAGACAGCCAAACCCATTCTTTATCGCCGCAAATAAAAGGCTTATCCCTATTTATCTGATGTTCTTTTCTCTAGAAGTGTATAAAACTTGTGTAAATATTTGCTGTGTATAATCTATTAAAGATTATCTTTCAGTATATAATGTTGTTTTCTTTAGAAAATCATCCATACTAAACCACATCTATTCATACTGTTTCAGGGTGATATTTTATTTCTACGCATGAGTAAAGATTCTATTCGTGCTGGTGACATAGTTGTATTTAATGTTGATGTAAGTACTCTCACTTATGTTCTATGATATTGTAAATGTCATTTAACTGTATGCTATTGTATTATATCTGCGGATCTGTGCAGTTCTGCTCTTCTTTTTATTCCGCTTCGCTCAACTCTAACATCTCCTGATTGAGGGCTTTTTGTAGATAATCACCTTCTTTAATCTTTTATCCTTAGTACTTTCATTTCCAGAACTACTATTAATACTGAAGCTGATGATACCTAAAATATTCCATTAATCTAAACTCGATTTTGACCAAATAAAGATTAGGTTTGTGTTTTTACTGATAAAAGACCATGTAGTCCTAGAATTCCTGCATGATTAATCTCAGAGACTATCTTAGGTAGGGGTGCAAAACCATATCCATACCTGTGGATATATCTGTAACCATATCCGTTAAGGTACGGATATGGTTATTGAAATCTATAACGATAGGATATAGTTATGGATATGCTTATGTAGTGAAATATCCAGATCCATATCCGAAACATCTGAGTGTATGTTGATAATATAGCTGCAGTTGTTTCAATTCTTAAATCAATGAATTTGACACTAACTTTGATGATAAAGAGATACAATCTTAGATTCTTAGAGTTCAGATATAACAAACATATTAACGAACTATCTTGTATAATATTGACTATATTTTTCCGATATTATTTCTTTTTCTCATATCCGTTTTGTATCTGCATATATATATATCTGCATGTATATCAGTATACACATCTGATTTTAGCAGATATGGATATGAGTTTTCCTTTACGAGGCATATCTGTATCCATGAATGCAAAGCGGATATGATATATCCGCGCCGTGTGGGAATCGTTTGCACCCCTAATTTTAGGGCTAGAGAAGGCTTGAAGAAACTAAATCACCCAAGATTTTGGTATTTAAGTTTCAGTTTTGGAATTTAATTATCATGTCTTCTTAAATTCTTTGTGGGTAGAGGGCTGACTAGATTTAGTTGTTCCTTTTTTTTAGTTTAAGTTTTGGAATTTGAACACTAAAGCATGTTCCTTTAAAGACATAAATTGATTTCATCATGTTCATATCCATTTATGTATCTAAACTAGTCTGAAACTAGCTAGTTCTCTATTTATGACCTGCTTATTTGACTACGGTGGTGCACGAAGGTAGGATGAAAATCAGCACAGTTGATGAAGGAAAATTTTGAGAGCCATTCAAAATCCGGTGCCTAATTTATGGTGATATTAATCCATCCACCAGTTGTGGTTGATAAAAGGCCATGACACAAGATGCTGATGAGGAGATTCGGCATTTTTAATATTCTGTTGGAATTATTTGAACTCTCAAAGTTCTTGTTTAAAAGGAGATTAATGCTTGATGATGATCAGGTCTCGGCTAATTTTAATACGAAGCATCAAATAGCTTACTTAAGATAATTCTTAATGGATACATAATGGAAGATTTCTGATAAATGTAGTCACATTATTTATGATAAGTTACAGTATTTACTGATGAACAGTTTTTTGATCTTTCTTGTCATTTGTGTATTACAGTAGAAAGTTTTCCTGTGAAAAATTTTTCCTACCTGCATACTTGTATTGTTAAAACTCCATATGTCAACTTTGCCGACCAGTCTTGTATCATATATTACATCATTATTCATTAATGATACAAGTTTATTTGGGTGCCAGCAAAACATGCTCAGTTGTTTGTGTAACTCTCAAATCCTTCAGATGTTCAATTTTAACTCTACATTATGTTCTCTTCAGGGACGTGATATTCCTATCGTTCATCGTGTAATTGAGGTGAAGATTTTTTCTATTACACTTCTAGATTCAGATGTTACACTCATTTCTCTTGGTTATTTTTTAAGTTCTAGTTTAATTTAGCTGCTTTTAGACTTCTTGTTATCATATGAAATGCTTCATTGAACAATATGCCAATAGTCTAGGGCATGTTAGTGATGGGAATTTCATTAATGTCCACATGCTGGTTGTTTATGTTATATCAATATACCTGCATTGTATTAAATGACTAATAAAAACAATGTAGTGAAATTTATGCTTCACATGTGGATGGTGGACCGGTGATTGCTTGTCGTGTATAACAATTAGTTATCTGTGCATACATGATAGAATCAGCCAGCAATAAAAACATGATTTTCCATTATATATCTCCAACATGACCCTGAACATAGAATGCAATTGGTAACAGACACGGAAATGAAGGCATGTAATGTGATATGGCATGCCATCATAGAATGAAACTAAACAATACAGATAAAACGTGATTATTGTATCTTGCATGTCATGACCTTAAGATAGAAGTTTCCTTGCTTCCTAAAGTACAGAAATGTTGATCAGACTATTGCGGCACTCAAGATGTATATCTTAGTGGTTGCTGCATAAAATTATGATTGAAGATGTGGGAACCATAATTGTCCTAAAAATTGTTTCTTTACATGTTGGATCTACGATCAAACAAAGGATACATGGATTATGCACTGATTGAACAGATTAAAAGGAATTACACATGTTTGAATTTTAATCTGTTAGAGAGGTCTGGGGTGGTTTTAATGAAATAGGTTAGGTCGGGTGTTCAATTGGACCCAACCAAACTATATACACATGTAACTGTTATGTGCGTGCATAACCCGCATGCACCCTATTAGATAGGGTGTCTGCATTTTTCGTAGCACATAGTCCTCGAACAATGTTGAGTAGCATTGCATCCAATTATGCAGCCACATAATCTATTTTCTAGAACTCTGGATACCATCATGAGTGTAGGTACAAAAAATGAATGAATATGTAGGTTTGTTTTTTAGAGTGATGTTCATCAACATATATAAAACATAAGCCTCGATTTCCCATGCAAAGAAGTTGCTAACATTCATCCAAAATCAGAGTATATTCCACTGACAGTTGATGACATTTTCAGTTGTGTTATACTAGCTTGGTCATGTATACCACATCATTTAGATCCCAGTTTTATGCAGGAGCTCATCTGCAGTAAACACTCCGGTAATCAATCTTTTGATATGATCATCTCATTTGATGACAAATTTGCCTATGAATTTGAAAGTCCTGAGTAAGCATTAAAGCATGATCATTTATTTGTTGCACGAAATGATTTTTAAATCTATGTGGTTTCCATATTTGAACTATTGACATGTAGACACATAAGTTGTGCGTGCCTGCATAACTCTTGATTTAGTTAGATCTGTATACCACCATAAGAAGGCACCTATCTAGGTGCCAATGCAAATGAGATCCTTGACAGGATGGTGGGATTAGAATTGTAAGGATGTAGAGTGGTTGGAGAGGTTTATTGAATCAATTGATATTGGCTCGATGGTAGAACTTTCTTCATCTATGTGATTGAATCTTGATTGCCACATGCAAGGTTTTAACTAGGCTTTTCTCTCAAAAAGGGGGAAAAAAGGTTTTAACGAGGCTTTTACAAGCGCACAATTTATTTGTGCTGGAATTTATTGGTCTGGTTACATAGAAGACAGTACAAATTTCCTTGATCTAGGTAAATCCCAACCTGGGTAGATAGCTCTCACTGTGTGAAGGAATTATAAAAAATGAAAACCCTGAAAATATCCAGGTTTGCTCTTTCTGTTTTCCCTAACTTACACCGAAAACCCTCTGTCCTTTAGGGTAACAAAAGAAAAGAAGAAATGAGATGATCTTTTCGTGCGAATGAGTAGTAACAGTTGAATACATCCGTGATGGTTGTATTAGAAAGTTTAGGCTCTCAAAGTTTTAAAGGATTAAATTAGGGTGCAAAAGGGTATGGATATATGTGGGTATACCCATGTCTGATAGGATACCCATAGCAATATGTATATGAAATATTAATATTCAGGCAGATAACAATACAAATATGGATATCATTTAAAAAAATTAGGATAAGGGTATAAATATGGATCCAGGTAAAATTTCCCGACTGGGATTCGAATATCCCGATATCTGTATTGACAGACTGTTAAAACTATACTGGTGTTAAATAAGTGGATCTGAAACTGATTTCGTGATGTAGGTGTTGGGAATTACGAGGCTACGCTAAACCCCTAAAATAGCAAAAAAACACAATAGAGAAAATACACCAAGATTTACAAGGTTCAGTAAACTTGCCTACGTCCTCGGGAGCCACACAGTAAATTTTTTTATTACTTAAAAAAATACAATCTTGCAAAGAGCAAATCTCAAAACACCCTTGAGATCTCTCAATCAGAAGAACAAAGAGAGAATCTCTCTCTTTTTCTAAGCACGAGATTTTCAAACTGAAAATCTCTACAATAAATGAGAAATCGCCGCTACAGTGATTCTTCTCAATAAATTGAGAAATCACCGCTATAGGGCTTGAGAAGAATCTACCGTCAGAGAAAATCGCGAGAGGAAGAGATCAACACGAGATTCTCGTGTTCTGGGTTCCCTTTTATAGGGAAACCCTAGCGACAGGCTGTCGCTGTCCAGTCTCAACCTCGCCTGCCTGGATCTCGCCCGTGCTCGAGCTCGCCTGTGTGGAGTTCGCTTGCCTCAACCTCGCCTGAGTGGAGCTCGCCCTCCTCAAGCTCGCCTGGGTCGCCTCGAGCTCACTTGTTTCGCCTCGAGCTCACCTGCTTGGAGATTTGGGTCTACACCTCAAGTCCAACAATAGGGATCAAAGTTTTAAAGTTGTCTGCATTCTTAATGGATTGTTGATCTATGATTTGAGAATATTTTTGTATCATATAGTATATATACTTTTGATTTTCATACTTGTCTCTCATATATGATATGCAGTGAGATCTATTTTCCACTCATCCAGTCTGTATCCTTTGCGGATATGGGTATGAGTTTTTTGCCGAAACATAACTATATATTTGTATCCACATCAGTGATTAGTACATGGATACAAATAAGGTACATGTTATATCTGATTCATTTGCAGCCCTAGTTCAAAAAAGATGAAACTCTGTTACTCCGTAACTACACCTGTCTAGTACGAGCCTTGGTAGACCCAAATTAGGCCTAATTGTGCATGTGCTGAAATCGTTGAATATTTTTTTTCAAGGCTAAACTTCCTTTTCATTTGTTTCCTTTCATCTCATTTCCATTTTCCTAACTGTTAGAACAATGTAAAACGCTTTCTGTTCTATTAGTTTCTTTCCTCTTCGTTTTCAATTTCCCTTCTATCTTCCTCTTTCCTTCTAGTTCTTTATTTTCCCACTTTCCTTTCTTATTTTTCTTCTATCCAGCATAGGCATAGAAGTTTGCCATTGAAAGATAGAGATAACCACTCTTAAGTGGAAAAGAACCTCTCCTCCCCTTGGGCACTCGGAACGCAGTCTTCTTGGCATTCTCGGAAGCCATCCTTATCTGGTTATTCTATCTATAGCCATCTAACAATTCAAACTTTTTGAAGCCAGCTGTGTTGTCGATGAGTAAGTAAATCCATGTTCGACAGAGGGAAGTCAATTCTTTTGGCAGGTCTTGTTGAGGTTTCGGTAGTCAATGAAGATCCTGATCTGTCTATTTTTATTGTTGGCTGGAATGAGATTGGCCAGCCAGGTAGTCCATGTTGATCAACTTGTTCACTTCTTGCACAATGATCTCTACAACCATCATGTGGTTCTTTCTAGGGGGCTGCTTAATGTGCACATGTTAGGGTCAATCGCTCACCCTTTGAGAATATACAAAATCAGAATGTTTTCGGTACTTCCTTATTAGAGATGGTTTCAGTATGAATTACTTGCTAACTCATCACTACCTGTATGTAATAACGCCACTTTTTCTACCAAAATGTTTGAGCTTGATGGGTTTGGGCTTGAGAAGTGAGAGACCTTGGATGGTTGGCTACTGCACATATATATACCAAGATTGTCTTATTTGATTAGTTGACAATAGGGAATGTAGGACTAATTTTCTGTCAATTACAATTTTAATGATTATTAATGTGATGACCGCTTAGAAAATTATAACTCATGATATTAGATATCAACTTTCATGTTTCGATGAATAGTGTGTCGTTTTCTCCCTTGCATAATTCTGAGCTATGATGCACGAATACGGATACAGGACACGGACACGGATACAGGATACGGCAAAATCCAAAAAAACAAGATACAGAGATATGGCAATTATTTTTAAAAAAATTATTATTATATATAGATGGAACGTAATACGAAAATCTCGATTTAGTATAAATGAGTAACTTTCTCCATCAGATTTATGATAATAATATGACGCTTGGCTGCTGCTCGAACTCAAAAACCGGAGGAGACGATGATGACATTGGTGGTGGTTGTGCTGGACGGGGAGGAGGAATGGAGGGTGGACTTGAGGAGTCGGAGGAAGGAGGAGTCGGTCGGCGGGATCGGGTCGGAACAGCGGAGGTGATCAAATCGAACGGGAGTGAGCTGAGAGATTGAGAGAGAGGATTAGGGTTTTTTCTTTTTTTCTTTCGTTTGAGTCAGTTGAGGATCGAATCGAGCGAGAGATTTGAGAAATAGGAATAGGTTTTTTAATCGAACGGTTCGGGTTGGATTTTAAAAACCAAACCCGCAACCCGCAACTTGAATGAATCGGCCTTCGGCGAATCCGAGCCGTGTCCGAGCTCCTTTGACCGTGCCCGAGCCTAATTTGACCGTTGATCCGTGTCCGACACGGATTGACCATGTCCGACACGTGTCATGCACGTGTCATGGTGAATCCGTGTCCGATTCGAGTCGGACATGGATTCATGGCCTCCGGGGGCGAATCCGTGCTTCAGAGATTCTGAGAAACTGATATTCCAAACTCCTTTCTCTTAGTCAAACTTGGTAGGTTAAGCCTCTGATGTCAGAGGTTGTTTTGCTACACTTATACATAGTATCGATGACTATTTTTGTGAGAGAAAATGGTGAATATCCTAAAAGCACATTGTTCAGTAGTGCAATTTAATTCTTTAAGCTGATTTTCACCCTTGCTTTCGATTTACAGATTCCTTTGTTCGTTTCTTCAGGTCCATGAGCAAGAGGGCACAAGAGAAGTTGATATATTAACTAAAGGTATCAAATATTTGGAATCAGTTTGATATAGTATCGTGACCCTTTTGTTCTCTTTTTTATCCTTGATTCTGTTATATATTTGTACTCTCATATTGGATTTTGGTAGTTGTTTCTTCATATATGGAAAAATATAAACAAGTTTGAATTTGATTAGGATATTGGGTAAATAAAGATAACCACTTCATCTATGCTTTTAGTAACACATACCACACCTAAACAACTTTATTAGCTGTTAACGACACCCTATTGATTCTTTTAGAAGTAAAAATTGCGTATAACACCCTAGAATATTTAATGTGCGTATGCTTTCGACGATCCCATTTTTCTAGTAAAATAGGGAGATAGCATGAATATGGATATACATATATGTGTGTTACCAATAACATGGAGAGGCCACAAATCTACATAGTGTACTTAAATTAACCGGACCATATATATTTGTGATTAACATGTCTCCTTTTTATATGGAAACATAAATGGGTGTTATATAGCGAGAACGTGAACATGGGACTTAGTGATTATTCTTTCATTTTACAAGATATATGTATGTAACTGAAGTTTCAATAATAGATAAAGTAACAAACAATTGCCAAGAGAGTCACACAGTTATTTAAAAAATCAATTTATAACACAAATAGAGTCATAAACTGTCATTCACACTACATTATACATAACAATCATACAATTGCTATAAACATACATCATACATGAAATTAGTACATATTCATTCAAAATACAAAATATAACTTATAGTTCTATCTTCTCAATGTGGATATACTCCAATAAGCTCATCCTCATCCGCATCCACAAACATGAGGGCTGCTAACTCAGATCTGTTAAGAGAAAGGTTGGTGACTTTCAAGAATTTTGAAGGTTTGGCCTGAAGCTTTATTCTTAATATCACGTGATATGAATACAAACTTGCCAACACACCACTCTTAGTTGTCACAGAAGGATTTAACTCACAATGAGCTGAAATTAGGCTGCTGCATAAAGCATATTTCAACAGGATCTGATATTTAACTTCTTGAGGATAAAAAGTCCGAGGAATATCAATGACACATGTACTTCGAAAGTCCTTACCGGATTTTAATTGCTCGAGCATATTACTGGAAACAAATTTACTGGCATAACCAAATAACCAATCTATGGCCAACAACTAACTTTAATGGTGAAACTGAAAGAGACACTAGGGTATGATTACGATAGATTTACTAGAGTATGATTAGGATAGTGTCGAGGATAAATTATAGGTAGAATGTTTAATGGGTGAGAAGTGGAAGATTTGGTTCTCTTTAAGATCAATGGACTGATATCGTCCAGAATTATAATGTGGTATTTTGGCATTCGCTAATTCGATTCACAATGATCACTTTATGTTCTGTAACTTAGATTAGTGCAATTAATAACTACTGTTTCATTTTTTAAGGTGATAACAACGACCTAGATGACAGAGTTATGTATGCTCGAGGTCAGCGTTGGCTTCAGAAGCAGCATATCTTGGGACGAGCAATAGGGTATGGTATACTGGGTGCTTAATTTCAAATTATCTACCACCTAATAAAAATCTATTGAGCAAGGAACCAGCATGATACTTGTTTTTGATTTATTTTTTATCTGCATTGTCCAATTAATTCAGGTGTTTTAAATACCTTTGCAGATTTTTAACCACGTGTTTACCTTTGCAGGTTTTTACCATATGTTGGATGGGCCACCATTATAATGACTGAGCAGCCAATTGTTAAGGTATAAATATACTCTTGCATTGTTCTATGAAAAATTTATGTTTTTCCTGGTAACAGCATCGTGAGTGCAGTTTTTATCCTACATGGGAGACTTCTATCTGGATCCTTTTAGATAACAGATTCTTTTTCTAGTAACTTTTTCTGATTATATTGAAGTCAGTTGTTTTGTTGCGTTCTATGCAAAGCCTCTCATGCTACTTCCTTTCCCTGATTGATCGTCTCCTAGGAGGTTACTGAATTCTTAATCTTTTTAAGATTTTGACAATCCCTGAAGTTGAGTTCACTTTTGGAGATTTCTGCGACAGTGAATTACACCTCATCTCAAGGGAACCATCTGCGAATTCCATCCACATGTCCAATCTCCATTTTGCTTTCTTAGATTCCATGGAGACTCTCAAAAGACAAAATTTATGCTCCTTGTTAATGTGAAGCATCTTGGTATATATCGCTGTTCTTCTCTAAAATTGAAATAATAATCATCTATTATGTACACAGCCACATTGCGAAGAAATGTGAGTTATGTCCTAGTGTTATTACTTATTAAAGACTTTCGATTACTGGTTAGGCTATCAACATATTCATTCATATTTAAAAAGGTAGTGTAATTTGTTAAGAAAAGTCACCCAGCTAGTTGATAATAACTATCACGTTTAACCGCACTGACAATGGCCATGAAGCTCTCCCCTTCTTAAAGCATCAAAATGCCCTAAAATTAACAAGAGATGTATCTGATGGATGACTTAATTTCAATTGGGATATATATCACTGTCAAGGTTCCTGCTCATAATTCATGTAGAATCATGAGGTTGTATTATCAAAATTGGAATCCTTGAATGGATTAAACTAAGTAAGGGATTTATGCAGAATCATGAGATTGTATTATCAAAATTGGACTCCTTGAATAGATTAAACTAAGGGTTAAGTTACAAACTCCTACAAATTTCAACAGAAGAAGGGAAAAAGTCATAACAAATTTAAGTACACTTTTTGAGACTTTCACACACCTCATCCACATTGGCTCTAGCCGCAAGTAATGGAACTAATTGCAAGTAAAATTGGATGAGGAAAAGGTATATTCCTGCCTGATTAAACATTTAAACATATAAAACCGCTAAAGTAAAAGTTGAAAGACTACTCTCTCCATCTTTATGTATTCTATTTTTGTTTGGGGAAAAACCAATCACCCATATATCCCCAAATTTTTATTTTTATTTTTAATTTAGTTCCCCCCATTTCTGTCATAGTTTCAAATTTAAATCCCCCCACCCCCCACCCCCCCACCCCCCCCAAAAAAAAAGAAAGAAAACAAAAAACAAAAAAAGTGTTAGTCATATTTTCAAATTCACCCCTCAAATCATACCAAACCCATGAGTTTACCCCCTTAGCTTAACAATTTATCTTGATCAACGGCCGGAGAGTGACCATAATGCTTTCACAGTGAAAGACCCCATACTATCACCCTAGTACTAAGTTATAAACACATATTTGAGGGAAGAGGAGAAGACAGACTCTCTCTTTTCTTCTTTATTTCTATGTATCTATTTTATACCTCGGCATGTGTATCTATTTTATACCTCCGCATGTGCTTATACAGCGAATGGAGATACAATTCCGAGTCCAAGTAGCGTTCTAATCCAATTCCTACACGAGTTCTCATTTGACCGGTCTATCTAAGCACTAGACTGGCAAGGACCTAATGACCCGCCGCCACACAATTTGGCGGGTCCACATTCCAACAGATATGACCCTTGACCATGCTCTAGACCTGACGGTGGATATGAATACTATACATATTCTATCAAAATGCTCGTATAATGTGGGGCATCCTGATCCAAGTATGATGCCTATAAGAGGGACTTTTTGGTAAATATCACGGCTCATGTGTGGTCGACAATTTTCCGCATATTATTTGGTTCTGATAGGAATGTTGCTCTGAATAGTGTGGAGGAGTCGGGGAGTATTTTCCCCTTCCATGATGGTCCCTATTTGAAGGGAAACAAGTAAGGGAAAATTTTGTTCAGGAATATGGACACGTTTGTACACTTCATCATTCTTACTGTCATGTTAATCCTAGGACCAAAATGCTTCTACTGACTATCTTAAAACAATATGCAATGTTTTGGAAAAAGAACAAAAAGTATATTATTCTTTTCTTTCTAACTTACCTTTATATATTCATAAACTATTTAATACATCCCTACTATGAGTGGTTTGTTCCATTGCTGAAAATATCAACAAAATAGCTTATGATGTATGCAGGGGACAAACTACTGATCTTAAATTGCTGTTTATTTATATTTTGGTATTTAAGTTTTGTATACAATTTTGGCGTATGATCATGACATCAATTTGTATAATGCAACTCAATGAGTGTATTGTTTAATTTTGTTGCAGTTTTTAGTGATTGGTGCTTTAGGATTGTTGGCGATAACGTCCAAGGACTAGGGAACTTTGGAGATGAGTCTGGCAATACAAAATATACAATTTAAAGGAGCATAGTTCTTTTCTTTTGTTTTTCTTTCTAACCTTCTGGACCAGAGAATATTGTAAGAGTTTTATTCTAAATCCTCAATATCTCCCTATTTATACAGATGATAAACACGTAAAATATGCATTATCTTAGTATGTTTCAAGCATGATTTACGAGCGTTTGATGCATATTTCGTGTTTAGATCGAGGATACTGCTGTTGTTTGTGTTCTTATATGTAGGTATTGGCTCAAGATTGAAAGATTTGATGATCGTTGGAAGTTTTACAAGAGTTTGAAGCAACAACAAGATTTTGAAGGCATGGTTCGTGAAGAAAATGGATGCACGAGTATGAAGAACTGGAATTTCGACCATGATGCAATTTGAATCAAGAAAAACTCAAAAGATAAAAGTTGTAGATCTCTTCAACAGGATTCCAATGCAACTTGAATCACCTCATTCTGAGGTCGGACGCAAAAGTTATAGCCAAAATACCGAAAACTGAAGAAACAAGCACAAAATCAGCAAAACAGCCCCTACCACACCCTGGTGTGGTGCAGACCACACCGGTGGCGCGGGGAATTAGTTATTTTCCAGATTTTAGGGACATATAAATAGATGTTTTGACTTAGGGTTTTGGATATCTTTTGTTATGTTCTTTTAGCCATCAACTAGCAACTATTCTAGGGTTCAAGTATTGAAGGAAGACATTAATTTCTTGTAGAAGATTGGATTGCAAGTTCTTATTTTGAAGATTTTAATTGAAAGACGGGTTAATTCTTTCCTCTCTTTGATTTATTTCTTCTTATGATTGATTTGTATAATTATTTGATGTCTTCTCTTATTCCAATCATGTGCGAGTAGATTTCTTGTCTAGGATTGGGAAAGAACCCAACTTTTTGGTGATTGATGATGAATTGATATAGGTTCTTGGTGAAAGTTTAAATCTTTGAACTTGATTTCTTGTGTTTTAATCTTGTTGATTCGCTTGATCGCCGGATTAGCAATCATAGGTAATTAATTGAAGGACTAAAATATGAAGATTAATACCGGATCTCTAGAAATTAAGCAGGGAGCTCGAACCACGAAAGTAGGCTAGATTCCTTGGGGATTTGATTTGGGTTAGCATAAGGCTTAATGGGTTTAGCTTAATCTTAATTCCACGAAAGTAGGTTAATTGAGATTAATTAGGCACGATCTTTAGACCTTGAAAGAGGCTTTAGATTAATTTAGGCTAATTCACCCTTTCTAGATTTAACCAACACCAAGAATTAAAATAATTCATCATTGAACACCTAAGTTGTGGTGATAACCCAATCTTAGTCCTTCATTATATTGAATTCCATCCGAATTAAATCTCTTCTAATTTACTCATTGA
The DNA here is from genome assembly GCF_001876935.1 of Asparagus officinalis. Taxonomy (NCBI): domain Eukaryota; kingdom Viridiplantae; phylum Streptophyta; class Magnoliopsida; order Asparagales; family Asparagaceae; genus Asparagus; species Asparagus officinalis. Next base: position 107,123,031 of record NC_033800.1, read on the forward strand.
TTTAGCTAGTTGAAAACGTGAAACTTGGTAGATAACCCCTAGTCCTTGTGGGATCGACCTTAATAGCTACAACGAGTCTGTGCGCTTGCGGATTTGCCTATCAAGTTTTTGGCGCCGTTGCCGGGGACTACGGTGTTAATATTGAGTGCTTACGTTATTAAGCTAGACTAGATTTTTTTTTATTTCTCTTTGCTTCTCACTTTCTTTTATGCAAGGGCATCAAACAGAATTACACGACGAAAACAATCCTGAACTATCGATGACTCTTGCAAACATAAGAAGGTCTATAAGGGAGCAAAGAAACACAGAACAAGCTACGATGAGAGATCAAAATCAGCTTCTTAAGGATTTCGCAGCTCCAAATGCTCAAGGCACACATTCAAGCATTACAAGGCCCAATGTTGAAGCTAATAACTTTGAGCTGAAACCATCACTGCTCTCAATGGTTCATCAGAATCAGTTTGGAGGAGGTGCTACTGAAGACCCGAACCTTCACCTGTCGATTTTCTTGGAGTATTGTGACACTTTGAAACTTAATGGAGTGACCAATGATGCTATTCGACTCAGATTATTTCCGTTCTCTTTAAGGGACAAGGCTAGGGCTTGGTTGCACTCATTGCCAGCTGGATCCATCACCACTTGGGATCAATTGTCCAGAGCGTTTCTTACAAAGTATTTTCCTCCAAGTAAAACAGCACAGATGAGGAACCAGATCACAAGCTTTGTACAGAAGGAATGAGAGTCACTTTATGAAGCTTGGGAACGCTACAAGGAATTATTGAGGATGTGCCCTCACCATGGACTGGAGAAGTGGTTAATTGTTCACACCTTTTACAATGGGCTCACCTACAACACACGGATGACTGTTGATGCTGCTGTAGGAGGAGCTTTGATGAACAAAACAATAGACGAGGCATACACTCTCATTGAAGATATGGCTCAGAATCACTATCAATGGGCGAACGAGCGTGCTCCTCAGACATCAAAAGGAGGCAAGTATGAAATAGATGCTTTAGACCATATATCCTCTAAAGTTGATGCTTTATTTAAGAAAGTTGAAGGTTTGAGTATTAATTCTGTGGCGTCTACTTCAATTTCATGTGAGATATGTGGCTATGTGGGTCATTCTGCACTTCAATGTCAATTAGGAAACCCCCCATCCATTGATACTTCTGGTAATGAGCAAGTTAACTATGTTAATAACTTTAATCAGAAGGGAGACCCATTCTCCAATACTTATAATCCGGGGTGGAGGAATCATCCTAATTTTTCTTATAGAAACCCACCTGGAAATCCCATGCCTGCATCTAATTTTGGTCCACCTGGTTTTCGTGCTCCTCAATCCAATTTCCCTTCTCAAAAGTCAAATTTGGAAAATATGATGGAGAAGTTTGTGACGACTCAATCAAAATTGAATGAAGAGTTTAAGCAACAACAACAAATCACGAATAAGGTGGTAAAACAATTGGCCTCTAAGATAGATTCCCTAGCTACGCATAACAAGATGTTAGAGACACAAATCACCCAATTGGCACAAAATGTTAGCTCTTCCTCTAGGCCTTCAGGCATGCTACCTGGACAACCCGAGACAAATCCCAGGAGTCATGTGAATGCTATAACTCTTGTTGAGAAATATGTGGCCCCCGCTCCTTACAAGCCTCCTTTACCCTTTCCCCAAAGGTTAGCTAAGGTTAAGTTAGAAAAGCAGTTCGGAAAATTTTTGGAGATTTTGAAAAAGTTGCACATCAATATCCCGTTCACTGAAGCTATTTCTCAAATGCCTTCTTATGCTAAGTTCTTGAAAGAGATCCTATCTAACAAAAGGAAGTTGGAAGAATACGAGACTGTGGCCCTTACTGAGGAGTGTAGTGCTATCATCCAAAACAAGTTGCCTCCTAATCTTAAGGATCCAGGTTCATTTTCTATTCCTTGTGTTATTGGTAATGTCTCTATTAACCGTGCTTTGTGTGATTTAGGTGCAAGCGTAAGTTTGATGCCAATGTCCATCTATAAGAAGCTTGGCATAGGAGATTTGAAGCCAACCACGATATCACTCCAACTGGCGGATCGATCGGTAAAATATCCGGTAGGTATACTTGAAGATGTACCTATCCAGGTCGGTAAGTTCTTTATCCCGGTTGATTTCGTTATTTTAGAAATGGAAGAAGATTCTAACATCCCAATTATATTAGGAAGACCCTTCATTGCTACTGCAGGTGCTATAATCATGTTAAAAATGGAAGTCTCTCCCTAAATATTGGAGGGGAGAAGGTAGAATTTGATTTGAGCAATGCTATGAAACCCCCTCTAACTGATAAAGTTTGTTACAGGGTCGACGTGATTGACAAGTCTACACATGAGCAACTTGCAAACCATTACTCAGCTGATCCACTTGAAAAGTGTTTGGTAAGTGACGATTCAATAAATGATGAAGACCCGGAGGTAGCCGTGTATGCTCAATCTTTAGAATCAACATCAACTGCTCCATTTCGAAATGCAAAGTTTGAAAGTCTAAAGTTAAAATCAAAAGGTTCTACTTGTGAAGAGGATAAAACACTCATAGGCATGACACTATTCAAGTTGGTGTATGGTAAATCATGTCATCTCCCAGTTGAGTTAGAGCACAAGGCGTATTGGGCTATTAAACTCCTCAATTTTGATATGAAGACCGCAGGTGAGAAAAGAAAGCTTCAACTTCATGAGCTAGATGAGCTGCGTTTGGATTCGTATGAGAATGCTCGTATTTATAAAGAAAGGACTAAACGATGGCACGATAAGAATATTCTTCGAAGAGAGTTTAATCAAGGAGATATGGTATTACTTTTCAACTCTCGTTTGAAGCTTTTTCCGGGCAAGCTCAAATCTCGATGGTCCGGACCTTTTCAAGTCCGTGAGGTTTTTCCTAGTGGAGTTGTTGAAGTTTGGAGTGAAACAACGGGAGCTTTCAAGGTGAATGGGCAACGATTGAAGCACTATATTGTAAGTGAACAAAACGAGAAAGGGGTCACTTATACCCTTTCCGATCCCCCTTCGTCGAAGAATTGAGCGCAAAAGGGGTCGAGCTCATGACCATAAATGAGCGCTTCTTGGGAGGCAACCCAAGTTTTCATTCATTTTTTTAATCTTATTTGATTTCATTTTAATTTCATTTTTTTTTAATTTTTTTAATTTTATTTTTTGGCAATTGGATTGGCACAAATTTAACTTATAGCATTTTCAATCATGCAGGTGAGAAGAAGGGAGAACATGGCATATCAAAAAAAACTGTAGAAAAAAAGGAGTTAAAGATGGAGTGGCAGAGCCTACCAAACCCAGGGGTGGTGTAGACCACACCCACGGTCCACAGGAAAACAAATTCCAGACTCCACCACACCTGTAGGCCACACCCGTGGCTTGAAAAAAAAAATTCTCCCCAAATATTTCCCCTTCTCTTTCGTTCCAAACCCCACACCCCTTCATCTTCTCTGCCCTAGCCCACACCAACACCCCTTTGCCCTAACTCAAACAGCCGCCCCTTTCATCCACCGCTGGCCTCTCTCCCCGTCATCACCACCGCGCATCATCACCGCCGATTGGCACAGAAAATGTTGAGGAAATAAAGGCTCATCCTTGGTTTGAAGGCATTCAATGGGATAAATTGTATCAGATAGAGGCTGTTTACATACCTAAAGTCAATCATGAATTAGTTACCCAAAACTTTGATAAATTTGATGAGGCGCGGTTAGAGAATGAGAAACAAATTCCATTAAGACCTGCACCAGGAGATAAGACAATTTCTTCGAAAGACCTGAAATTTGTGGGTTACACATTCAAAAATTTTAAAATCGTCAACAATCATGGGCAACATCAAAAGGCAGATTTGACGAAAAAGAAGAAAAAGGTCCCTTCTGTTAAATCTATCTTCAATGCAAATTGATGCAGTCTTTTCACGAGCGGCAGCTCCGACAGGATGCCTCTGCGCCGCCTCCTTCTGACTAGTGAGTTGGTATGTTTCCTGCACCCTTGCACTAATTTCTTTTTTTTACATTGAGGACAATGTCGATCTTAAGCTTGGGGGTGTGGGTTGTTCATGCATTGATTGCCTGTCTATATATGTCTATTTTTCTTTTATTTTAGTTTTTCTTTTGCTTTGTTTCTTAATTCAAAAAAAAAAAAAAAAAACGAAAACAAAAACAATTAGGGAAATGATCTCCTGATGATGACATGAATGCTTAACCTTTATCGATCATTGAACTAGATAGATGCTCATTAATTGGGACTTAACAACTTCTTATACCATCTTTCAGCTGATTCTCAAAGGCTTTTGATTACAAGTTAACAATATGGGAGAACCAGACTTGAATGTTCTCTTTTCTTATAGGTTTTAGCATTTATGTGGCTAGCGTCATAACCATTACTCTATTGAGACAAGAGGGGAATTAAATTTGGTAGACAAATAAAACCCGTGAGATTTTGAGCCTGAAATTGGATGCATTACACATCCAACCATTCTTTTCTTTTCTTGTGTGATATTCTCCAATGGTGTAGGATACTAGAACTTGCATTGAATCTCTTCAAGGCCACATATAACTTTTGTATGCATAAAAGGTGATTGAGGCACATTTTTGTTTATAGTCCACATTTGCCAAATAGCCTACCATGCACTATTGTTTCCTTTGATTAGCCCCCTTGAGCCTATGAGCCTAATTTTGTTGATTAAACCCACATATGTAACCTTCAAAATCCGATTGTATCCCTTACCCATTGTCTAAGCTAGTGGAGCACAATTTATGATATAACGGGTTATGTGAGCAATGAAATGTAAGATTGGGGGTGTGAAAGTAGGTGTTTGCTTCTTTTATACAAAAAAAAAGGAAAAAAAAAGAAATGAAATTGAGAAAAAAAAAGATGAATAAAATGTCCTCTTTATGGTGTATGTAATTGCGGGTGTCGAAAGAATTCATTATGGCATACTAAAAGGAGTAGTCGAAAGAATTCATTATGGCATACTAAAAGGAGTAGTTGGAAGAAGTTCTTTAATAGATGATGGAGTTTGTGTAGATGTCAAGATGATGGAGTTTGTGTAGATGTCATTGATCTTACTTTGAGATCAAATATTTTTCAAGTATCGCTCCACTAGTGATAGGCTTTTAACTACAATCCAAATATCTATCCTACCTTTTTACCCTAGCCCCATTACAACCAAATAAAAGACCTCATGATTTTGTTGCATACCTTAGTTTTTAAAGTGGTGGAGAATTGAGATGAAATGCAAGCTTATGGATTGAATACATCCATTCGAAAGAATTTTGAGCGATACAATCACATCCTTAAACACATGAGAGATTGAGAGTCCACTTATCCTAAAGTGAGGTCTACCAATTTAACTACCTGAAGGTCTCAATTTTAGTACTTCGGGATTGAAGCTAGTTACATGAATTTCTTTTTTCTACTTTGATTTGAGAATTGGATAGGATGAGTATCCTTGACTTGTGACGCTTGTGATCGTAAATAAATTTTGAAATGTGATTTTGTTGAGAGTTTTGGAAATTAATTTGTTAAGTCCCGATGAAAAGTATTTGTTTTGTGATATGTTTGATATTGGTTAAAGGATTGATGAGGGGGTGATCCCTACTCTATTTGGCTTCCACTCCTCCTATTTTCTTTATTGTCTATTTGCTTGAGGACAAGCAAAAGTCTAAGCTTGGGGGAGTTGATAAACACGTAAAATATGCATTATCTTAGTGTGTTTTAAGCATGATTTACGAGTGTTTAATGCATATTTCGTGTTTAGATCGAGGATACTGCTGTGGTTTGTGTTCTTATATGTAGGTATTGGCTCAAGATTGAAAGATTTGATGATCGTTGGAAGTTTTACAAGAGTTTGAAGCAACAACAAGATTTTGAAGGCATGGTTCGTGAAGAAAATGGATGCACGAGTATGAAGAACTGGAATTTCGACCATGATGCAGTTTGAATCAAGAAAAACTCAAAAGATGAAAGTTGTAGATCTCTTCAACAATCTCTTGTACAAGATTGGATTGCAAGTTTTGATTTTGAAGATCTCAATTGAAAGACGGGTTAATTCTTTTCTCTCTTTGATTTATTTCTTCTTATGATTGATTTGCATAATTATTTGATGTCTTCTCTTATTCCAATCATGTGTGAGTAGATTTCTTGTCTAGGATTGGGAAAGAACCCAACTTTTTGGTGATTGATGATGAATTGATATAGGTTCTTGGTGAAAGTTTAAATCTTTGAACTTGATTTCTAGTGTTTTAATTTTGTTGATTCGCTTGATCACCGTATTAGCAATCATAGGTAATTAATTGAAGGACTGAAAGGTGAAGATTAATACCGGATCTCTAGAAATTAAGCATGGAGCTCGAACCACGAAAGTAGGCTAGATTCCTTGGGGATTTGATTTGGGTTAGCATAAGGCTTAATGGGTTTAGCTTAATCTTAATTCCACGAAAGTAGGTTAATTGAGATTAATTAGGCACGATTTTTTGACCTTGAAAGAGGCTTTAGATTAATTTAGGCTAATTCACCCTTTCTAGATTTAACCAACACCAAGAATTGAAATAATTCATCATTGAACACCTAAGTTGTGGTGATAACTCAATCCTAGTCTTTCATTATATTGAATTCCATCCGATTAGTTGTTTATTTTATTTCTTTTATTAAATCTCTTCTAATTTACTCATTGATTTAGCTAGTTGAAAACGTGAAACTTGGTAGATAACCCCTAGTCCTTGTGGGATCGACCTTGATAGCTACAACGAGTCCGTCCGCTTGCGGATTTGCCTATCGCTACATCATATATTGCTTCCGATATGTTTCATTTGTCATGTCATATCATCATGACGTTAATGCATTAATACACGATACAAGTTGTGTAACATTAAGGGAGTGTTTGGCAACATTCTAATATCTAGGCTAGTAGAGTTTAACCTAGTTAAGGGGTTAGAATGTTGTTTGGGTAAAAATGGGCTAACTCTAAACTTGGTTTTTTTAGTTTCAATTTGAGCACTTATCCAGGATATAGGATTGATCTTACCCTTACTTGGTTCACAACTAACCTGGTTAAGGTATTAACCTAGTTTAAGGGGCAAGTAGGCAAACACACCCTAAGTTGAGTAAAACCTACAACCAATACCATTTACACCATGGTATTGGCTACTATTAATATATAATAAGTGTTATGCTCATGTTCACACGGATATGTTTGATTTCTTCGGTTTCTATATATGATTTCTTTGTTTTCTATCAGTTTCTTTTTAGGTTATTTTTGTGCTTCTCAATTCAAATCATACTGGATTTTGGTTTTCTTTATCTATAATGTCTTTCACTTGATTCTCCTATCCTGATTTCAGTCTCATCTTAATTTGATAGCTAATGTAGATTTTCAAAAATAGTAACTACTAATTTATTCTTTAGTAAATGTAAGACCATCATGTATTACCACCAATATACTCTCTATAAAAATTTGAAGAATTAGTAAATTTCATTAAGCCCCTAATATGGGTGTTAGACACCAAATTCGTAATACCTTTGAACCTCTCGCTAAACTTCAGTAACTTTTGGTAGAAGAGCCTCCTAATTAACACTGTTAATTCATATGTGCTTGATAACCAAACTACCCCTAATAAATTTTAGTAGAAAATCCTAATAAGTTTTAATTATTGTCACTTAACCCTAATAAATTTTCATAGAAAACCCATAATAACGTTTGTTTATAATATTTAAAATGTGCTCGTTTGTAATTTTTAGATTTTTTGGAGGTTATTTATAGTTTTTACATTTTAAATGGGTTGTTTATAATTTTTGAATATTTTAGAAGGTTGTTTGTAATTTGGTGAGAGTTTGTTTGTAGTTTTCAATTTTTTTCATAGGCTTGTTAGCAATTTAATATTTTTAGGGGTTATTTGTAATTATTGAATTTTTTATGTGGTTATTCTTAAATTTTTATATTTTTTAGGGATTTGTTTATAACTTACGGATTTTTTACGTGGTTGTTTCTAAGTTCTAGACTTTAAAGTGAGTTGTTTGTAGGTTTTGGAGTTTTCAAGGGGGATGTTTCAATTTTTTGGATTTTTGGGTGTTATTTGTATTTTTTGAATTTTTAGAGTATGTTTGCAATTTTCAAGTTTTTTGTAATTTTATATTTTTTTACGGGTTGTTTATAATTTTTAAAATTTTTAGCGTGATGTTTGTAATTCCTATCATAACTTGTTTTTTCATCCTTCAATTTATTAGAACAAAACTTTTAAATTATAGGTAGTTATGATTTGATTAGGATTACAAAATATTAAATTATTAGAATTTTTTAATTATAAATAGTTTTAATTTGATAAACATTCTTATGTAAAGATAGGATTAGATGTCCACGATGTCCACATGTTATATTGGATAGGATAGAGAAACACATGTCATTTTGTAATATGATAAGTTGCGCTTTTTGTGCCTTTTAGTGTACCAAATTCTCATTAGACGTGTTGATGTCTGTTATCTAATAGAGATTTATGTGTGGATTATTAAGGGTGCTAAGGTCTTCAATCTCCTTTAGACGGCTGGCTCCTAGGTCGAGAATCATGTCCTGCACATGAAAAATACATAAGAGGTCAGAGTTGGGATCTCTGATGGTTCCTCCGACGATCAAGTCAGTTGAGATCTTGAGCGAAGTAAGAGTTTAAGTGTTCGCTTTTTTAGCAAAAGGATTGCTTACCATAGGCAAAAAATATCGGTTTCCTTTTATAGTAGATCCGAGTGGTAGATAAGTAACTTCGGCCGAGTCAAGCTGGCGGCTCAGTCATCATCTGCTTTACAAGTGTCGGCTGCAGAGGGGGATGAGTCACCTAGGCATTTAATGTGATGGTGACAGAACGTGCATGTGGCACTAACGAGGTCTGATGAGTCAAAAACTTTCGGGGCCGAAGAAATAATGATTTTGATCATTCATTAAATATGATTGCAATCAACTGTTAGTGTGGGGCTCGAGGACACACCACCTTTTCGACTCGTCTTCATGAAAGGAGCGAAAAGTGACGCCATTTGCCTCGATTCTGTGTGCGGGACCTTTTTAGTCGGGCTCGCAAGTTGTCGACCCAAGCTAGTGGAATGAAGAGGGTGGGGTCAAGTCGAATGGTGTGAGCTGATAAGTACCGCCTTTTTAGTTAACCTTGCTAGTTGTCGACCCGAACTAGAAGTGGTCGGCTCAAAAGGACGAGTGTGAGTTAGAAGCCTTCTCAACTTGACCCTTCTTGGGAAAAGTTGTGCATACCCTGTTTGAGTCTTCCTCGCTAGGGCGAAGCCAAACTGAGGATTTTCTAACATGTGGCACATGTCGACTCCAGAAAGAGGATTAACACTTTAAGTTATCTGTAGGATATAACACTGGTCCCTTTCATTCGAACTCGGCGAGCCAAGTCTGAGTAAAATTTGAACAATCGATGGTTGGTGATATCTGAGACGCATTTATGGAGAAAGTGATGGGTCACTGTTGAAGTGATACTCCGACATCACTGGAGATCGTGCATCAGCGTCGTCTTGTTTCCCGAGCGCGGATGGCATGTCAACCGAAGAACAGTGCTTCGGTTCTCAAGTAGTCGTTTCGTCTTCCGAGGTCCATCTCAATCTTTTGTCTGCAATCGAGTCAACTATTCTGATCTCGACATGTGCCCACCTCTGGGCCTAAATATATTAGTTCTGCAGTGGGAATCTATTTAAAAATTTTCTGAACTTTCTTATGAACCCTTGACTTCTTTGAACTATCTCCAATCATCATCCGACGATCTTCTGATAACTTCTTCTGATCCTGTTACGGTCCGCAACGAGATAAGGATCAATCTCTTGAGGAATTTTAGCTTGGAATTGCGCGTGATGGAGCTGGAGGACTACTACAATTGCTATGACCTCCCCGAGTGTTCACATTGTCAGTGTCAGAGACGGCTCAGGCTGTGTATGACCACAGCGGTGCTGTCACTTTAGTCTACCTCAAGCACCTACAGTATGGACTCC
>NC_033800.1:107133039-107157680 GCF_001876935.1 Asparagus officinalis
GTCTACCGCTCTAGCCCTTCCTCTACTATGTCTTCGAGGCTCTAGGGGTGTCGCCTTCACAAATAAAGCACAACTCCATGGTCACATTGGTAGGGTTCATGGTGATTTGACACCGGGTTGGAGTTGACCCGACCCTTCGCATACTCGGTCATCTCCTTAGTGTTAAAGCTGAGAAGGAGGGGCACTACTACTTCCAGAACTCGGGCGACTTCAAAGTTATTTCGAATGCTCTCGAGTCGAACAAAGATTGGAAGGAAAAGTTCATGTGGGCCTTTGGAGCCTACCCCTTCTTGTTTTGCTTAGCTTGGCCCGAGATTAAGAAAGATATTCTAAAGCTGGGTTTCCTCACGATCGAGGAGAAGCAGGGGCTCGAGAAGATTCAAGCCTATTCTATATCTCGAAGGATCGAGAATCTGTTCGACCATGCAGCTCTGCGAGCAACCAGCATCTCCAAAGTCCCGCCGACAGAAAAGGAAAAAATCTGAGCAGCAGTCCTGGCTCTACTGCTAAAGGAGTTGGACGAAGCTCAGTCGGGGTCACCAGTTAGGCTCCGGAACATCTGAGGTCCGACTTGGCCCATGCGAAGGCCGAGAGGTCTGAGAAGGGGAGACGACTAGCGAAATTGAGCGCTCGAGGTCCTTTTAGGAGTGCAGAGCTGACGCTGGCTAGGGAGAGTGATGCAGCAGAGGTGGTCACTACTGTCCCAATCCCGAAAGTTGGTCGGCATCTCCCTACTCCTGCTCTAGACGTCCCTCCAACCGACCCGGTCAAGGTCATCATGGTTCTCAATGAGGAGTTCCCTGCTCAACTTGAAGGGGGAGAAATGGGGGCACACAAGCCTACTAAGGCTGAGGTTGAGGCTCGGGTCGAGGAGGAGTTGGCCCTGCCTCCTCCAATTGAGTCGGCCCACCGACAAGGTAAGGAGCCGACTGAGGAGTAGGTAGCGACTGAGGCAAGTCCAGCTCCCGAGGGTGGCCTTGGGTGGCCCTTTCCTCACCAAATCGACGTGCTCAAGCCGAACGTATGGGGGGGCTTGAGGATGATGATGATGGGGTCATCTATGGAAGGCCCTCGGTATGACAGAGAGCCATCTGAGGAGTCCAGTTTCTCTCCTAGATAACATCTCGACAGAAGTTGGTCAATCTTGGAGTCACGGCTCGCCCCGCCCAATCTCAGGCTCTAGAGCAGTTCTATCTCCCCCGAGATGATCAAATTCTCTCAGCTATGCCTGACGTCAGCCTTCACTAGGCTCTAAAAGGTTATCTGTTGCGAGACGCTCTAGCCGAACAACAGCTATTCTCCTGGCTCAATCTCGTGCGAGGCCTCCATCTCAAATTCAAGGAGGTGTTGAAGGCTGAGAGGGCGACTCGGGAAGAGGCCGAGAAGGATGCTGCTCCTAAGGAGGCCGAGCTGGTAGCATGGAGGCGGAGCGACGTCAAATGGCGTCAAGAGATGGAGACGCGGGAGGAAATGCTTATGGGGCTCAAGGCACACAATAGCGAAAAGTCGACCCCGATTAAAAAACTCAAGGAAGACATGGGTCATCTCCAACGTGAGATCTATGAGCGAGATAACTGAGTGAAGTACTTAGAGGACGAGATCGTGGTTGAAAGGCAAGAGAGTAGGGTCATTTTTCGAGCGGGGTCAGCTAGCTCGCCAACACACCAAGAGCCTCCAGTACCAATTAAAGGAGTAGGTAGAGGCCCGTGAGAATCTAAGGAAGGAGGCAATCCGAGTGGCGCTAGAGGCCGAGAGATAACAAGAGACACCTCTCACTAAAGTGCAGGTACTGCAGGGTTGCCTCAGCCATCTCGAATCCGAGGCCTACTGGGTGGAGTTTTGTGGAGAAATACCGCAACAACACTCCATGCAAGGTGGAGGTGGCTCTGGTTTATAAAGCCGGCTTCGATTTCCTCTTGACGCACATCTCTCGTCAGCTCAATCTTGAACCTGGTTGCTTCTACTGCCCCTCTTGCGTTGCCAATTGCCTTGACGCCCTTAAGGAGATAGAGAGGAAGGGAGGTGGGCTGGTATTGGATGTCGACAATGGGGATTAGGAAGGCAAGGAGTTGAGAGCGAGGTCTACTCGAGATAGTTAGGCTAGCTGGCCTAGGCATGACCAAGATGAAGAGATTGGGTCTGACCCCCAGTCGACTCGTCAACTGACTCCTGCTATCGCTGCTTCTCCTCAGCCGACTTTAGCTCCTAAGTCTAGTGATGCGCTTCCAAGTCCCACTCATGCTCCGAGTCGAGTCCCTTGAGAGCTCTATGTATCTCTTTTTTTTGGCGCTTTTATAATGTAAGTACTGTTGTACACATTTTTATATATGAATAAAAATGATTACTTTTGTCTACTCGATCTGTGCACCTTTTTTCTTTTTTGTGTTCATCTGTAATTTACCTCATTTTAAGATTTGTATCTGAGATGAGTCGGTTTTATGCTTTGGTTTTACTGAGAGGATACCAAGGTCTTATAAGTTGAAGTTGATCGAGTCATTAGCATGTCTTGGTTTTATTCCAAATAAGTACTAAGGTCTTTCAAGTTGGAGTCAAGTGTGTTAGGGACGACTCGGCTTCATGCCTTAGGTTTACTTGAAATGACATCAAGGTCTTTAGGTACATGCATTAGGCTTATTCACAAGAATGATGCCAAGGTCTTAGAGTCAATGGCGTGCCTTGGGTTTATCCCAAATGGGTACCAAGGTCTTTTGAGTTGAAGTCAACCGTGTTAGGGACGACTCAGATTCATGCATTGGGTTTACTCGAAATGGCACCAAGGTCTTTAGGTGCGTGCCTTGGGCTTATTCATGAGAATAATGCTAATGTCTTAGAGTCGATGGTGTTCATTGGCTTTATCCCGAATGGCTACCAAGTTCTTTCGAGTTGGAGTCGACCGTGTTGGGGACGATTCGACTTTATGCCTTGAGTTTAATCAAAATGACCCCGAGGTCTTTAGGTAGTACACAAGCATAGCACAATAAAGTTGTCAATAAATGAAAAATTTTATATCCCAAGAGAGTCTTACATTCAAAATTGTTGAAAGTATTTCTTGAGATGCTCTATATTCCAAGGATGCTGCAAGATTTTTCCATCGGAGCTTCTCAATGATAAGTGCCAGGACGCACGTCCTCGATGATCGTATATGGTCATTCCAAATTGGTAGTTAGTTTGTTGCGCTTAGTGTCTCTATTAAAAATGGCTCTTCGAAGAACAAGATCACCAGAATTGAATCTTTTAGGTTGAACCTTGCTGTTGTAGAGTCGGGCAATGCGCTATTGACCGATGACTTGTGATCGGCGAGATTTCTCTTAAACTTCATCAATGAGGTCGAGTCCGACTCGAAGCCCAGTAGAATTCAAATCTTCGTCGAAGTGCTGCAGTCTGATTGTTGGCATGCCAAGTTCTACTTGGACAATCATCTCGACTCTATATGCTAGCTTAAAGGGAGTTTCTCTTGTGGAACTTTTGTGAGCGGTACGATAAGACCACCGAATTCTAGGTAACTCTTCGAGCCAGTTTCCAACCACCTTGTCCACCTTCTTCTTCAAAGCTTGGAGTATGCATTTGTTTGCGGCTTCTGTAAGTCCATTATATTTAGGGTGTGCTACTGAGGCAAAGTTGAGCCGTATCTTCCATTCTTCACAAAAACTTTGGAAGCCTCTGCTATCGATTGAGTGCCAGGTGATGAAAGAGATAGGAACTCCAAATCTGCAGATAATTAATTTCCATAAAAAATTGGTGATATTGCTCTCATTAATTTTGGCCAAGAGCTCAGCTTCTATCCAATTTGTGAAGTAGTCAACCGCGATGACTAAAAATTTCCATTACCTTGAAGTTATTGGAAGAGGCGCTAATAAATCTATCCCCCATTGAGCAAATGAAATTAGGCTCATGATGGGGTTGAGTTCAGTGGCCAAATCACGTGGCACATTTGAGAAGAATTGACGAGTTTTACATCTAAAGATGAGTTTTTTAGACTCGGCTAGGACGGTGGCCAGTTAGTAGTCATAGCGGATCACCTTTTGCGTGAGAGTTCTGGCTCCTGAATGATTCCCGCAAGTCCCTTTATAGATTATTTTCAGAATATAACTAGCTTCTGCCAGCTAGAGACATCAAAGATAGGGCCACACACTACTACAGGAGTATGCCATTCGATAAAACTAGTTATCGAGCATATGATATCTTCAAGTATTCCTCTGTAAACTCCTTGCTTTAATAGCATTCTCTGGTGAGATCCTCATGTTAGGTACTAGATGAGAGGATCCATCCAATAGGGTTCCGTAAAAGTTTTGGCCTGCATCACTGAGTCTGTTGAGCTCCCATGATGCTAGGGTTCTTGAGGGTATCCGTGTGCACATGTCTATAATTATTCCTTGAGTTGGACGTCCCGAACTTGTATAAGGCATCCGCCCAAGCATTCAGGGCACGGGGGACATGGGTAATCTCGAAGTCCCTAAAGTTGCTTAAAAGCTCTTTGACCGCCTTCAAATACAAAGTCATTCTTGAATCTTTGACCACATAGTCTCCTTTTATTTGGTAGAAAACAAGTTGGGAGTCGGCGAACATGTAAATGAGTTCGGCCTTGACTACTAAGGCGGCTTGAAGTCCCGCCAAGAGTGCTTCATACTCGGACTTGTTGTTTGAGGTAGAGAATTCAAAAGTGATGGAGTGCTCATACGTGGACCCGTCGGGGCTATACAGGACTACTCCCGCCCCATTGCCTCTATCTACTAAAGATTCATCCACCTTTAATAACCACCATAAGGCGAACTCGGGCAGGTTATACTTGGGAATGTGATGCTTTTGAGAAGTAGGTATCTTAGCTATCTTGGACGTCGAAGGCTTAGGTTGTGGGACTAGTATGAGTGGAAACTATTTGTTATCCACCGTGGTTGACTCTATTAAGAAGTCGGCCAAGGCTTAGGCCTTTATGGTCGTTCTGGGCTCAAATTATACATCATATTCACTAAGCTTTACCGCCAATTGATCATTCTCTCTGAAATGGTAGGATTGCTAAGTACTCTCTTCAAAGGCAGATTCATCCGCACCATTATGGTATGTGCCTGAAAGTAGCGGTGAAGCCTACTAGCCGTAATTATGAGAGTGAAGGAGGCATTCTCAATGAGAGTGTAGTTGAGTTCGGCCGCCTTTAAGATCTAGCTAACATAGTATACCAGCCTTTGTGCATTGTCTTCCTCTTGGATCAGAATAGAGCTAATGGCTTCTTGGGAGATGGCTAAGTAGAGATATAAGGTCTCTCATTCTCTCGGTCGGCTCAACAGTGGCTTGGTGCTCAAATATCTTTTGAGGTCATTGAAGACCTCAGTGCACTTGGTTGTCTAGCCCATACCTTCTTTTAGCTCATTTCTTCCTCTCAATATTTTGAAGAATGAGAGGCTTCTCTCAGCAAAATTTAAAAGAAAGCGACCTAACGCCGCTATTTTGTCATTCAGTGTGCGGGGTTCAAACAATTGCTCTGTGGCAGTTATCTTTTAGGGGTTAATCTTAATGCCCCACTAAGTAATCTTGAGCCTAAGGAACTTGACTGATTGCACCCAAAAGCACATTTGACTGGATTGAGCTTCATGTGATAGTGTTAGAGGACAGAGAAGGTTTCTTCGAGATCCAAAGTAGGATGACGCCTGCTTTGACTTCGTCTACGTACGCTTTCAAATTACGGTCGACCTAATGCTTGAAAATCTTGTTGACCAACCTCTGGTAGGTGGCCCTTGCTTTCTTTAGACAAAGGGCATCACTTTGTAATAATAGGTTCTTTGATCTATGATGAATGAGCTCTTCACTTGATCATGTTTTGCTATCAAGATATGGTTGTATCTAGAGATGGCGTCTATGAAACTAAGTAGTTCATGGCCCATGCTCTCGTCTACTAATTGATCAATCCTTAGGAGAGGGTAGATGTCCTTTGGGCAAGTTTTGTTCAAGTTAGTGAAGTCCATGCACATCCCCCATTTGCCAAGGGATTTCTTAACCAACACCACATTAGTTAGCTACTCCAAGTACTACACTTCTCTGATGAAGCTGACTCTGAGCAGTTAGTCGACTTCATCTGCGCCTGCTTTCTACCTCTCTAGACCAAGATGTCTCTTCTTCTGTTGGACCGGCTTGCTATGTAAATTGACCGAGAGCTTATAACTCACAACTTTAGAAGGGATCTCCAGGCATGTCTTCGGGCCCACAAGTAAACACATCCACATTCTCGCGTAGAAATGTCGTCACAGCTCCTTGTTGTGGTTCAACAAGGCTTGACCCAATCTTGACCTTTATCAACCCATCTAGGCCAATTGGCACTTCTTGGAGCTCTTCTACAGGAGTTGTCTGCTTCCATTCCAGCACTTTCTCCATCTAGAAATGCATTTTCTCAATTGGCAGAGTCTCTAGTGCTCTTTTTCCTTTCATCAAGAGCAGATAACACGATTTGGCCTCTTGTTGGTTGCTCTTGACGATCCTAACTCCTTTAGGGGTCGAGAACTTCACCATTAGGTGGTAGGTGGATGGCACCGCTTGCAGACTATTCAGAAAAGTTCTTTCAAATATAATGTTGCAGGCTGGCTTGATGTTCATTACCAAAAACTAGGTCTGTATAGTAGATTGGTGATGGTACTCACCGACTATTAGGGGGGAGTGATCATTCCTTATGGCAGAAGTGAGTGCCCTATAAATCCAATGAAGGTACCTCGACAAGGCTCCGGCTTGGACTTGTTAATGCCCATCTGACTGAAGGCTTTAAGAAATAAGATATCAGTGAAACTCTCCGTGTCGACCAAGATCTTCTTGACTCGAAAGTCGTTGATTTCGGCCGATATGATGAGAGGATCATCATGAGGCATCTCCATGCCTCTTAAATCAGTGTTGCTAAAGGAGATGGGCTAATCCGTCCTTAGCTTCTTATCACGCAAGTTGACGTCCAACACTCGTATGACATACTTCTTCCGAGCATTATTAGACATTCCTGTCACCGCTGGGCCACTTCTAATGGTGTTTGTTTGCCTTGGAAACAATTTCCTTTGTAGCTTACATTAAAACATTTAAAAGGAAACAAAAGAATAAGCTTTACAAGTGTAACTCTCCTCTTTACAAAGAAAACAAAATTTTGCTCCCTAGTAACATGTACAGAAACTCAAACGTAGTAGTTTTTGCTTACGTGAGATTCATTGCTTGTACCGGGGATGCGTTATCCGTGGACCACTGAGCAACGTTTCCAAGTCGGAGACGAAGAAGGCTTAAGGTTAATGTTTCGGTGAGGAAATAAGAACTGAAGTAAGTATCTTAGCAAGGTAAGATAAACACTCTTCTCAAGATCAAGTCTATGCTCGAACTCAAGGGAACACCAAAAGACACTGAGAATGCTCGGGGGTGAATGAAGAACTCTTGCTCTCAAAGTTCGCCAAATGCCAGCTTGGTAGCCTGCACAAGTGTGTAGGGAGTATTTATAGAAGTGGGGAGCCGTAACCGTCAAAGAGAAAGCAAACAGCCACATGGCCATTGTCTCATGCTTGCGAGACACTGTTTACTGTCTTGCCCAAAGGAGACAATGCCAGGGGTTTTGTAACTGCTACCCCACTACCTTGAAGTGCGTTAAATGATGCATTTTTCATGGATAGTGGGCATATTTCCCGGGTAAAACTACCCATGATCATTAATTAACTTCCTCAAGCGGTTATGGAACTAGGTGGACCCCACGAAATCCCACAAAAGCGTCACAAAAAATTTGGAGACTGTCTCACAGTTTGTGAGATAGTCATCACTGTCTCGCATATGCGAGACCAGTGGAGACTGTCTCACAAACAGTGAGATAGCTCCAAGTCTTTTTAGCTAGGCGTTTTGTGTCTTCCTTTGCTTCCCTTCATGTTTGATGTTCTTCTCTGACTTAGATGATGGCATTCTTCATTTTCTCTTTACTTAAGTTGCGCTTGGGACCCATAGGTAATTTTTGATGCCTACAGTGTTGATAACACCCGGGCTGCTAGTTTCCACGAGATGCTTTTCTTGCTAATGTTGGGGATGGGGTGACCTGGATCGAGACTCCCTATTAGACTTTCCTGGATCGAGTTCTCTCATGTCCCGCTGAGAGACAAGTCTCTTCAAGAATCCCTTTTGTATTAAGTTATCAATATCCCTCTGGAAGACTCGACAATCATTAGCATGATGGTCATGATCTCGATGATATACTAATTTAAACAATGATGTTGATTTTTAATCTATCATATATTTTTTAATTTTTTATTCCTTAACTGAATGTTTTTAATCTATTCTTTTTTACCAGCACCAACTTTGACTACTTATAGATACTAAAAAGGGATAGTAAACCACATATATTAATGAAAAAGTATCAAACAATTACTCTTTTCTTTGCCAAGTTTTAAAATTTTAGTCTTTTTTGTGATTTTAAATTTTTAAGGGTGCATTTTGCAGTTTTTGAAACTTTGAGAGTGTTGTTTAAAAATTTAAAATTTTAAGTTGGGTGCTTGTAATTTTTATATTTCATGTATTGGTGGTAAGTTTTCAAATATCAGGATATTTCTTACAATTTTTTAAAAATTTATGGTGTTTTAAGCAATTATTGAGACTTTCGGTTGTTTTTTACAAAATTTAAAATTTCAGCGATTTACTGATAATTTTTAGATTTGATATGTATTGGTTATACATTTAGAAATTTTAGGATTTTTTTTTGTTTTAACTTTTGAGGGAGTTTTTTTTGCAATTTTTGTAACTTTGCAGCTTTTTAAACAAATTTTAAAATTTTGCATGCATGATGATAATCCTTTGGAATCATGTATGTTGTTATTAGGTTTTAAAATTTTAGAATTTCAGGGTGCTTTTTATAATTTAAACTTTTGAGAGCGTTTTAATAATTTTTGAAACATTAAGGTGTTAATTACAAATTTTAAATTCTTTGGGGGCCGGTGCTAATTTTCAAATTTCATATTTTTTTATTTTAATTCTTGAAAATTCATGGTGTTTTTTATAATTTTGATCTTTTGAGGGTATTTTGTGCAAATTTTAAAACGTTTTGGGCTTTTTTTGTAATACTTCATATATTATAGTATGTTAGCTACTTATCATTTCTTTACATTAACAAGCTAATATTGGGAAGTTGTTTTATGTACTTTATTAATCTTATTTTTTCAGAATAATTTAATCTTATTTTTTTAAGTTGTTAAGCTATAGATAGTTCACATGGGATTAATGTAGGATATACATAAATTTTTCAAATTGTTGAGCTATAAGCGGTTCTTGTGGGATTAATATGTAGGATATACTTAGGATTAGAATTAGATTAAGATTCTAATGAAATATTCAAAATAGTGAAGAGCAGTATTGATCATGAAAAATATTTCTCGAACTCGTGCTTTTAAATGGAGTATAATATAATATAATATAGATATGAAAGAAATTATTAAAAGAATACGAGTAATGCTTGTGTTGTTCTTATTTATGCTAGTTTTGGCGAACGACTAAATACTTACATTTTAGCTTTAAACATTATACATCGTTCTAATGATTAGTTTTTTTTCCTCGAAACGACGAAATATTCGAAGTACATTTATAACATCAAAGTTTGACAAATTACCGAATATTCTAAGCTTAGCACGAGTGTTTTGATCCGTGATTCCGGTTTTAGATTTTACTGAAAAAGCGCGTTCTTTTTTTACCCCCAAATAAAAGTATGGCTGAGTTTAAATAATAAGAGGCAGTTGCACAATTAACAGGTAGCGGCGTATTATTTAATTTAAAACAAGACCTGATTCAGTCCACTGTGACAGGCTAAGTCTTTTTTTCGAACAAGTTGCCGACAAATAATCCAAACTTCAGTGTCAACTTCATAAGATCAAATCGATTATCATTGGGTTATTTAACTTAAAATAAGAAGTTTATGAGACGCATCCTTTTAATAATATATTTTACAATCACATTCATGTGATTTAACTATTATATCTGATAAATACAAAAGAAGACTTGATATTATTGATGATGATGATTACATGTACTTATAGACTAAATATGAAATGCTCCAGTAAAGGCAAAAAAATAAAGAAGAAAAGGAGAAAATGACATTCTTCCTATACAGGATTATATGCCACATAATATAAGACATATGATATCAAGAGAATACATATTGTTATATTTAACACCCCCGGTCAAACTTATGGTGGATCGAGAACCGAGAGCTTGGAAAAAATGTACCTAGTTGCATAGATAGTTATTGACGTGGCTCAAAGGGGAAGTGGTTGAACTGGAGCATATTTGCTGGAGTTGCAAACAGTGAGGTGGAGGATGTTCGTTGAGGGCGTGGATAAAAGACGTGAAGTGGGGGTTGTCCGTTGAAAGCATGGATAGAGGATGTCAGATGGACAGAGGACGGGAGATGGGGTTGTCTGTTTAAGGTGTGGACAGTGGATGCAAGACGGAGGGTGTCCCTTGAGGGCGTGGATAGAGGAGACAGGTGTTATAGATGCATGTACTTGATGGCGGCATCATCGCTTTGAGAGATGTCTCTTGAGCATTCCATCAAATGTGTTGTGTGCTGCACCATTGATTGACATTGAGCGGCTATCGAGGATGGCATGATTGTGGTTATTGTTGTTGATGGAGGAGTCAGCATAGGAGGCTATGGATGTCATTGGTCGTGAGAGGGCAGAGCTTAGGTGATTGCAATGAGCGATCAGTGGTCACGCATGGTGGTCCTAAGAGGGCGAATTTGTGCCTACGAGAGGATGTATAGATCGGATTCAGGCCGTTGGCGGGTCTAGAGCTGTATTGGATTGTTGTAGTGGCGTAACCTGGCGGCGAGGGCAGTGGTAGGGCAGGATAGTGGCAGCAAGTTGTAGCGGTCACCTATGCGAGACAGACAACACTGTCTCACATATGCGAGACAGTGGAGACTGTCTCACAAACAGTGAGATAGCTCCAAGTCTTTTTAGCTAGGCGTTTTGTGTCTTCCTTTGCTTCCCTTCATGTTTGATGTTCTTCTCTGACTTAGATGATGGCATTCTTCATTTTCTCTTTACTTAAGTTGCGCTTGGGACCCATAGGTAATTTTTGATGCCTACAGTGTTGATAACACCCGGGCTGCTAGTTTCCACGAGATGCTTTTCTTGCTAATGTTGGGGATGGGGTGACCTGGATCGAGACTCCCTATTAGACTTTCCTGGATCGAGTTCTCTCATGTCCCGCTGAGAGACAAGTCTCTTCAAGAATCCCTTTTGTATTAAGTTATCAATATCCCTCTGGAAGACTCGACAATCATTAGCATGATGGTCATGATCTCGATGATATACTAATTTAAACAATGATGTTGATTTTTAATCTATCATATATTTTTTAATTTTTTATTCCTTAACTGAATGTTTTTAATCTATTCTTTTTTACCAGCACCAACTTTGACTACTTATAGATACTAAAAAGGGATAGTAAACCACATATATTAATGAAAAAGTATCAAACAATTACTCTTTTCTTTGCCAAGTTTTAAAATTTTAGTCTTTTTTGTGATTTTAAATTTTTAAGGGTGCATTTTGCAGTTTTTGAAACTTTGAGAGTGTTGTTTAAAAATTTAAAATTTTAAGTTGGGTGCTTGTAATTTTTATATTTCATGTATTGGTGGTAAGTTTTCAAATATCAGGATATTTCTTACAATTTTTTAAAAATTTATGGTGTTTTAAGCAATTATTGAGACTTTCGGTTGTTTTTTACAAAATTTAAAATTTCAGCGATTTACTGATAATTTTTAGATTTGATATGTATTGGTTATACATTTAGAAATTTTAGGATTTTTTTTTGTTTTAACTTTTGAGGGAGTTTTTTTTGCAATTTTTGTAACTTTGCAGCTTTTTAAACAAATTTTAAAATTTTGCATGCATGATGATAATCCTTTGGAATCATGTATGTTGTTATTAGGTTTTAAAATTTTAGAATTTCAGGGTGCTTTTTATAATTTAAACTTTTGAGAGCGTTTTAATAATTTTTGAAACATTAAGGTGTTAATTACAAATTTTAAATTCTTTGGGGGCCGGTGCTAATTTTCAAATTTCATATTTTTTTATTTTAATTCTTGAAAATTCATGGTGTTTTTTATAATTTTGATCTTTTGAGGGTATTTTGTGCAAATTTTAAAACGTTTTGGGCTTTTTTTGTAATACTTCATATATTATAGTATGTTAGCTACTTATCATTTCTTTACATTAACAAGCTAATATTGGGAAGTTGTTTTATGTACTTTATTAATCTTATTTTTTCAGAATAATTTAATCTTATTTTTTTAAGTTGTTAAGCTATAGATAGTTCACATGGGATTAATGTAGGATATACATAAATTTTTCAAATTGTTGAGCTATAAGCGGTTCTTGTGGGATTAATATGTAGGATATACTTAGGATTAGAATTAGATTAAGATTCTAATGAAATATTCAAAATAGTGAAGAGCAGTATTGATCATGAAAAATATTTCTCGAACTCGTGCTTTTAAATGGAGTATAATATAATATAATATAGATATGAAAGAAATTATTAAAAGAATACGAGTAATGCTTGTGTTGTTCTTATTTATGCTAGTTTTGGCGAACGACTAAATACTTACATTTTAGCTTTAAACATTATACATCGTTCTAATGATTAGTTTTTTTTCCTCGAAACGACGAAATATTCGAAGTACATTTATAACATCAAAGTTTGACAAATTACCGAATATTCTAAGCTTAGCACGAGTGTTTTGATCCGTGATTCCGGTTTTAGATTTTACTGAAAAAGCGCGTTCTTTTTTTACCCCCAAATAAAAGTATGGCTGAGTTTAAATAATAAGAGGCAGTTGCACAATTAACAGGTAGCGGCGTATTATTTAATTTAAAACAAGACCTGATTCAGTCCACTGTGACAGGCTAAGTCTTTTTTTCGAACAAGTTGCCGACAAATAATCCAAACTTCAGTGTCAACTTCATAAGATCAAATCGATTATCATTGGGTTATTTAACTTAAAATAAGAAGTTTATGAGACGCATCCTTTTAATAATATATTTTACAATCACATTCATGTGATTTAACTATTATATCTGATAAATACAAAAGAAGACTTGATATTATTGATGATGATGATTACATGTACTTATAGACTAAATATGAAATGCTCCAGTAAAGGCAAAAAAATAAAGAAGAAAAGGAGAAAATGACATTCTTCCTATACAGGATTATATGCCACATAATATAAGACATATGATATCAAGAGAATACATATTGTTATATTTAACACCCCCGGTCAAACTTATGGTGGATCGAGAACCGAGAGCTTGGAAAAAATGTACCTAGTTGCATAGATAGTTATTGACGTGGCTCAAAGGGGAAGTGGTTGAACTGGAGCATATTTGCTGGAGTTGCAAACAGTGAGGTGGAGGATGTTCGTTGAGGGCGTGGATAAAAGACGTGAAGTGGGGGTTGTCCGTTGAAAGCATGGATAGAGGATGTCAGATGGACAGAGGACGGGAGATGGGGTTGTCTGTTTAAGGTGTGGACAGTGGATGCAAGACGGAGGGTGTCCCTTGAGGGCGTGGATAGAGGAGACAGGTGTTATAGATGCATGTACTTGATGGCGGCATCATCGCTTTGAGAGATGTCTCTTGAGCATTCCATCAAATGTGTTGTGTGCTGCACCATTGATTGACATTGAGCGGCTATCGAGGATGGCATGATTGTGGTTATTGTTGTTGATGGAGGAGTCAGCATAGGAGGCTATGGATGTCATTGGTCGTGAGAGGGCAGAGCTTAGGTGATTGCAATGAGCGATCAGTGGTCACGCATGGTGGTCCTAAGAGGGCGAATTTGTGCCTACGAGAGGATGTATAGATCGGATTCAGGCCGTTGGCGGGTCTAGAGCTGTATTGGATTGTTGTAGTGGCGTAACCTGGCGGCGAGGGCAGTGGTAGGGCAGGATAGTGGCAGCAAGTTGTAGTAGTGCAGCAGTGGAGGTCGCTATTACTGTATGAGCCTAGGGTTTGGATGGACATGGTTTGGGTTACCAGCGGTGAGGTGGGTGTTGCAAGAGGGTGCGAATACAGGAAAAATTCAAAGCTGGCAATATAGCTCTGGTCAGTCGACTGCTTTCTTAGATTAGTTGACCGATAAGATGCACGCAGGAACTGTGAAAATCGTCCCACTGGATAGTCGACTGATGAATCATTATCGGTCGACTGATGAACCATTATCGGTCAACTAATGATGGTTCATCTGTTGACTGATAGCGGGTTATTGGGCTGAATCTGTTTCCTTATCTGTTTTGGTTTAGGGTTTTATATAAATAGAAACACATTTTGTTAGAGTTTTAGATCAGAGAAAAGAGAATTATTTGTGCACTTTGAGAGGGAGTGAGATTTTGTTGGTTAGCTTATTGTGATTATTTGAGAGTTATAACCCATGTATTTTTCCTCCATATAGTAAAATCTTCCCATCCTCTCCCTGTGGACATAGCCAATTTGCCGAACCACGTAATTCTCTATGTTTGCATTGATTTTGGTCATTCTATTGTGGATTGCACTAGTTATGATTCTCTGTGCATTGTTTACCGACTCATTGTGAATTTTGAGTCCGCTTTCATCGGGACAACAATTTGTATCAGAGCCTAGGGTTTCAGATCTAGGGTTTGATTTGGGTGGAGGAAAATTCGGTGTTGGAAGTTTGGATTTTGGAGATCAAGGTTTTGGTGGAGATAGTATTGTGGAGCTGCCATTGGAGATCTCGCATTCCTCGTGTGGTTGGGAAATCGTTTTGGAATCCAATCTAGGGTTCAATTTGGGTAATTTCTTAATTATATCAGTCGACGAATTCTTTCTCTACAATTTGAAGTTAGTAAGGAAAGATAGGAGAAAGTGGTGAAAGTAGCAAGGTTACATCGAGTACAGTCCAAGTTGCACTTCAGAATACGAAGATCAATGTTGTGAAGTATGACGATAAAATCAACTTTGGGTTGTGGATGAGTGATGTGCAGGATGCTTTGAATGTTCAAAAGTTAGAAGAGACGATAATGATTCATGAGAGGCCACCTAAGTATGATGAGGCGATATGAGACAAGATGAATCGAAATGCTTATGGGGTGATTAGATATTGTTTAGATTAAGAATTGAAGTATGATGTTATTGGAGTGACGTTTACGATGAACATGTGGGAGATTCTTACAACAAGTATCTTATGAAGAGTGTTGAGAATCGATTGTATTTTCTATGGAGATTATTTAGATTCCAGATGTCCAGGGGTACCTCACGTGTAGATCATGTGAACAACTATACGAAATTATTGTCAGAATTGGCCAATGTAGATGAGAAGATATCGGATGAATACAAGGTGATTATTTTGTTAGGCTCATTACTCGATGAGGATTTTGATACCTTTTTGCTTACATTGATGAATAGTATATCTTCCATCACCTATAGTAAAATAACTAATGTATTAACAAATTTCGAATTTTGAGGAGGAAGGACAAAAAGTCTTCCAGAGCTAGTACTTCAGGAGAAGCCTTGTCGACAAGAGGAAGGAGTCTCTATCCTAGAGGTGGTAATCGAGGAAGGTCAAAGTCAAGATGCCACTACCAAATTGTGAAAAACAAGTGTGCTTTCTATAAAGGACAAAGACATTAGAAGAGAGATTGCCCGAAGCTAAGAGTGGAGGAGAATAGCAAGAAGAAGGGCCCGAGGCCAGTGAGGTGAATGTTGCTAAAAGTGGTGATGATTCGGATGATTCATGCTTTTCTTTTTTGATTACTCCGGAGATTAATCATACGAAAGTATCGGATTAGATGCTAAATTCTGGTGCTACTTATTATGTGACTCCCCGGAGAGGTTGGTTTGCATTTTTTTTGAGAAACTCGATGGGAGTGTGGTGGTCATGGGAAACAATCAGTCCTATAGCATTTATGGAATAGATATTGTCAGGATTTGGATGCACGATGGAGTTGTGAGAGAATTGAATGAAGTAAAGTTTGTTCCTCAATTGAAGAAGAATCTTATTTCTGTGGGAGCTTTGGAGGCAAAGGGATTCAAGGTAACTTTTGAGAACGTTGTAGCTAAAGTTACTAAAAGATCATTGGTAGTGATGAAAGGTGTCCGTAATAGAAATATTTATTATTTGAAGGGAAATACCGAGATTGGTCAAGTAGCTTCTGTGACGCCCCAGGATTCACACAAGGCTACAGTCCAAGGTGAAACCCGGATTGTCAAACCTGCCAAACACAAAAAACCATGCTACGACATGTTTCACCATCACAGTCACTATCTCTCTAGTGGAATCAACAAATAGGTGAAGGTACAACACAGGCAGATAATATAAGTAGTACAAAATTAAATATGTACAGAAGAAGTATATTAATAAATAAGCTCAACTGAAATAGAATGAAAATATCTCTGCGTCTGAAATACATCTCAATACAATGAGTCAAATGAAACCTCACTAGGACACTCAGCCTCTACAAAATGAATACGACTCTAAGTCTGAATAATAAACATAACTATACAGTGAAGCTTTAGCTACTAAGACTGTGTGATGACGACTATGCTAGAACTCTGTCATCCTGCGGCTCTCTGAAACTCTGATCCGCCTGAAAGAGACAATTTAAACAAAAAGAATAACAACAAGAGCGTCAGAGCGCTACAGCAAGATCACCTCTATCTGTCCCCAGGGAAAGGGCTACTAGATGGAGTAGAGGCTCTATCTATTAAGCATAGTCTACCTATATTATTTTCCCCGTATCTAATAAAGTTAGTATTTAGACACCTACAAGACGAGACGTAGTACTTCGAGCGAAATAATCCAAACATCAAAACCCTCATATATATACCATATATCTTAAATTGTAGATCCCTAAATACCAATTCCAACTATGAATAAAAACAACACTCAAAAGAAATACTCCAAATCTTAACCATGTAGAACCAATATCAAAATCTCAAACTACTTCTCAAGTAGTTGGCGCAATAATAAGAGAATATCATCCAACTTAAAAATCACCATAGGCCATATCCTATATGCCACAAATCAAAGAATATACCCTACTCATGGGTAATCTAACATGGGAGTGACTAGACCTGATAATACATATATGTGTACATCTCCTTGTGTAATAGCGATACTCTTATAATACTCTTAGTCAAACGTTCTGCGGCAATATGTTTATGTTCAATACATGAACTGCAAAAAGCTTAAAGTCTAATACGAAGACTTCAATTGTTTATAGTTCAACACAAGGACTTTAACTACTATATGTCAAATAAAAACAACTCAGATAAATGTCCAACACATGGACTGCATATGATAAATACCCAACACATGGACTGTAACAGGTAAAAGCCCAACACACAGACTAAAATGGGTAAATGTCCAACACATGGACTATATGATTAATGTCCAACACATGGACTGAAATGGGTAAATGTCTAACACATGGACTATATGATTAAGGTCCAACACATGGGCCGTAATAGACAAATGTCCAACGCATGGACTGCATACGATTAATATCATGCAATAAACAGATACAAGTAAAAGCATATACACTGTTCACTCTCATACCCCAGTGAATAAATCTAAGACTCATGTGTGTAGTCAACTCATGTACAGAAATCTCAGATGTTAAATAACACTTAAGCATTGTATTATAACAATACAAGATCGAGAAACTCTCTCGAAAACCAAAACAAAGCCAAACATAAAAGAAGTTGGCGGTCGACCGCAATTATGCGGCGGACGACCGCGACAGGTTTTTAGGTTTGCTCAGGCTTCTTCCAGGCACGCGGTCGACCGCCTCTAAGGCGCGGTCGACCGAACATAGAAATTCCAGAAACGTGTAGGTTTTTGCACAGTGTTGTGTTCATGTTGACTTTGTGGTTCAAACATATTTAAAACATACTAAAACATATATAAAACATACAACAACACTTAAACTTTGATAATCACTTGCTGAAATTATCTTGAACATAAATCAAACTCTTGTGTTAATCTAATTAGGGTTTTTTCAACCTAATTAACCAAATTCTTCAATTTAAAGCATGAACTTTTAACATATTAAATATAAGCATGATTGCCAAACATCTCAGAAAGATATACATTCATTAAATCATATTTTTTTACACTTAGGTATCACAAACCTATGGTTTTCTCATCTTTAATCCACATGTAAACTCAATTAAATGTTAAATTAAGGTTTAAACATGATTACAACATGATTAACAAGTTAAAACGAAATTTTGAAGAACTCTAATGATCATGATCATGTTTCTATTATAAACAATAAGAAAAACATGTAGATCTAATATTTATTTTAGATCTAACAATAAAAATCTAATCTTTTTCACATTAGATTAAGATTTAAGCATGTAAACACAAATTTAACTTCTAAGCTAGTTATTTAACTATGGGGATGGGTTTGGATGCAAGTGATCTTGCCTTTGCACGTGAACACACCTCTGAAACGAATAGCAAAAGGTCCCTCGACACCAAACGTCACAATTCCTCGCTTTTCCTTCGACAAACACTCCGAGATCTCTCCCAAAACTCACAATTAGGGTTAGGGTTTGAGGAGGAAGGTTGTCGGTGTTAATCTCATGTGAAAGAGGGTTAAAAGAGCTTTAAAACAAGTATATATACATAGGGTAACAACTGGGTTCGGTATAAACAAAACCCAACCCGAAACAAACCTGGCAGAAACAAATTCGCCCAGCGGTCGACCGTCACGGTCGACTGCACAGGTTTCTGGGCCGTGCTTAGACTGGGGTTTGGTAAAAAGACTATAACTTTCTCATCCGATCTCAAAATGAGGTGATCTAAGATTTTTTGAAAAGATATTGAAGAGACCTACAATTTTGATCTTTTACACTTTCCAGATTCTGACTGAAATGGTGTGTAAAACATAAAAACTCTCAACTGGTGTAGGCTGTCTAAAAATCACAATAGATAGCTGATCCCCATCAAAACAACAATGATGGAAGTTACAATCTGACGACTTCCAGAAGACTTCACAATCAACATTGGGAGTTACAATCTAACGACTCTTATATTCTCAAGGAGCCAAGATGAAGATTACAAGACAATGATCTTTACAACGCTATGAAAAAAGAGATTACTTGTTGATAATCTCTTCGAAGTAAGACGCAGAACTCATCATCGCGCTCTAAGACCAAAACGCAGAGGCCATCCCTGCGCATCAACACCAAAACGTGAAAGTCCTCCCCGTGTGTCAACATTAAAATGCTGGGGTCGGACCCGCGTTGCAACATCAAAACGCTAGGGTCAGACCCGCGTTTTTGTGTTTGACTGGTTCAAACAGAACCTGAACGGTTTTAAAACCATATCTCCACTTAATGGGGATGGTTACACCCCATTATGGAGAGATTTTAGGGGGGATTACACCCCTTAAATCCGTGAACAGTTCCAAAACTGTTTCCCATGATTGGAGGACAGTTACACCCCACTTAAGAGTGATTTAAGGGGTAGTTACACCCTCTTAATCCTCTATAAATAACTAAAAATCAATTCAGTTCAGGGGTTGGAACTTCTTGGCTCGGATTAACCCTTCGGCTTGGCAGCAACAGGAGAGATCCTTGGGCGAGCTTTTGAGGAGATCGGCATCATCCTCTAACGAAGATCATCTTCAACTTCGACGACCGGAGCTTTCTTCTGGCCTTGGCTTATTAACCGATTTTCGGTTCAAATCAACTCTTTACAGGGTTCTTCTAAACTCGTTCAGAGTTCTAAAACTTACCACGCAAGTTCTTCACAATGTCAAATCGTGAGGAGAAGACATCGTTCTAATGAATCAAAACGTCGGATCGTCAACGGAGAGCAAACTCGACGCGAGCAATCGAGGGAGGTACTCCATCGCTACCAAGAAGAATCCAGTTTTAAACAAAGGGGAGAATCAAATTCATTCTCCTCTCTTTTGTAATCAGGAAATCCAAATTGTAATCGATTTTGAGAGAATACAAGTTAATTTTATTTCACTGTCTTTTTACTACAAATTTCCCACAAACAACTGGTCATTATTCCTAGATTTTTACTCTTGGTCTTTCTGCATGTTTTATGCATTTGCACTCATATATTGACAAATATACATTGAATTGATCTCAAATCAATTCTTATCATACTCAAATATTAAAATATATTATTTTTATCATATAATATATTTATCGTTATTTTCATAAAATATTTAAATTTACAGGGTATTACAGTTTCAAAGGCGGATGCTAGCAGACTTTGGCACTTTAGACTTGGGCACATAGGGGAAAAAACCACTGCAGGCATTATGCAAGCAGGGATTATCAAAAGGAGCCAAGAGTGGGAAATTGAATTCTTTGAGCACTGTATTCTTGGAAAAAAGACTAAAGCAAAGTTCGGGACAACCATTCATAGGACAATCGGCATCTTAGACTACATGCACACGGATGAATAGGGTCCCACCAAGATGGCATCACTTGGTGGTCTACATTGGTTCGTAACTTTTGTGGATGACTATTCTAGGTGTTGTTGGGTGTACACCATGAAACAGAAGAGTGAAGTCCTAAAGATATTTGTGGATGTAAAACCCCATAATTTTTGAAAATATTATGGTAAATAGTAGTAAGTGAGATATATTATGATAAATATCATTTATTGATGAATGAGTATATGAGTAATCGATTTGAGATTGATTAAGTATGCATATAAGTGTAAACGAGTGAAATCATGCATGTATGCACAAACTTGTAAAGCTAGAGTTTGCTTCTGGCCAATTGACTGACAACTTGTATCAGTCAACCGATGGGAGTTGGCCTATCGACCGATTCTAGCATCAGTCGATCGACGGGAGGCAGACTCCTTATAGATTTTGGTTTTAGATCTTTTTGAGTTGATTCGGATTTGCCTATATATATGGTTATATTTCATGAAAATCTCTCTTTTTTATGATATTTCTGAACACTAGGAGATACTCTCTCCCCTCATCAAACCCTAGATTTAATTTGTAAGATTTTCAAGAGCTTTATGAAGCAAATACTGAGAAGATGGTGAGATCGTCGACGTTTGGCGAAGGAGAACCTATTTTCTTGCGTTCTTGGGGATTTTTGCTAGTGTTGAGGTGAGTTTCATCTCCTCCAAACACAGTTCCTATTTTCAAATGGTTTTTATTTGGTTTTACTTGGATTTGTCGGACTTTAAAAACCTAGTTTAAGTACAAAGTTTACTCCTTTAAATTACAAGATACCAAGATTTGATCTTTTGTTCTAAAAAGTTGTATAACTAATTCTGTGTTGAATTCAAGCTCTGAGATAAATTTAACATGGGTTTTTGTTGAGATTTATGGTTTTCATGATAAATTCTTACGAACATGTTTATGTTACGTGTGACGTCCCTATTTTCACACATGGCTGCAGTCCAAGATAAACCCAGAGATGTCAAACCTTCTATACACCTACAATGTGTAATAACTTGTTTCACTAATCATAGTAATACCCTCTAGTGGAATCAAATAGAAGTGCATGTACAAAACATGCAAAATAAGGGAAATAGATACAATAGACATGATGCAGAAAGATATATCTCGTAGATGAAATTATGTCTCAAATAATCTAAACTGAAATACAACTTATCTCTGAAGCAAATGTCGAATATCCTAAAACAAATCAACTGAAAATCATACTAAGGCAAACCGCCTTAACAATACGGATACAAACTCACATGACTGAATGGAAACATAAAACTACTATGGAGTTCCTACTAACAAACCCTGCAATGACGACTATGCAAGGAATTCATCATCCTGTGATACTCCGATGCTCTGAGCCTCCTGAAAGGAGAAATAAAATAAAAAGAACAACAACAATAGCGTCAGAGCGCTAGCAAGATTACCTCTATCCACCCCCCAGAGGAAGTGCTACTAGATGTAGTGGAGGCTCTATCTAATAAGCATTGTCTACCTAGATTGTTTTCCCTGTATCTAATGGTATTAATACTTAGAAATGTACAACATGAGATATTGTACATCGAGCAAAATAATCCAATTAAGGAAACCCTCATGTATATACCGTATATCTCAAATGGTAGATAACTAAATATTAACACCGAACTAAAGATAAACAATCTAAAGGAAATCAATAATTAGAGACCCACAACACGAGACTGGTACATCGAGCGAAATAATCCAAATAAGGAAATCCTCATGTATATACCGTATATCTCAAATTATAGATAACTAAATATTAATCCTGAGCTATATATGAAATGAAATATAACTAGAAAGTAAAGCATCATAAACAACATCAGTATATGTATATAAATCGTGTACTCGCAATCATGAGTAACTTGGTCGAAAGACAACTCAACAATGAGTTGTATCACACTTGGCATCCACCAAGAACTCAAAACAACTGGATTACAATATTATCATTCTCTGTAAATTCTCAACAGATCATACCCTCGTGTAAAAAGATAAGTATATTAACCTCTGTGCAAAATAATGCGGAAACGAAGACATAGGTTCACTAACCTCTGCGCATGCTCATGCGAATAAAATCAACATAGGTTCATCGACCTCAGCGCACACTCGTGCGGAAACAACAATATAGGTTCATCGACCTCGGTGCACACTCATGCGGAAACAATAACACAGGTTCATTAATCTCAACGTACACTCGTACGGAAACAATAATATGCAGTGGAGAGTAATCAAGAAAATACGTGTCATAGTCCCATTTGGGAAATTCATATGTGTACTAGAACACTTTTCATACGTGTTCATGATTGTACATGTGTCAAAGTGTGGCTCGAACTCCACAATCACAACTCAAAACAACGCAAACAAACCTAGGAAGAAAAAACTAGCCCAGTCCGGTCGACCGCCTCTAAGGCTCTGGTCGACCGGTCAATGAACGCGCACGAGATACGCAAACAGGCACCCGCTGGTCGACCGCCCCTAGGGCGCCGGTTGGTCGGCCAGAGGGAAATATGTTCCCTCAGGCTTTTAAATTACAGAACTTGTAACACCTTAACAACTTGATTCTTATCCTTATAAATCATACAGCTTGATTACTACTTAGCAGGATAATATTTCAGAAAATAATTAAACTCTTAGGATTTACCTCATTTGAGTTAACTTCATAATTAATCTTATTTTTTGAATTTACACATAAATTATCAATGTGATTAATTATTCATGATGAGATCTACACAAATAATAGAAGTAAAATTCATTTAACAGGTTTACATTTATTTTGGTAAATCACAAATCCTAGGAATTAAACATTATTGATTAACATGAAAATTTTCCATTTATTATTCCTCTAGGATTCTAACATGATTTATCATGAATAATAACCGAAATAAATTCCAAATTTCTAAAGATCATGATCATGAAACTCAAAGCAACAGTTAAGGGAACAAAATTACAGTTCTAGCATGGGATTTAACATTTATCATCATAAACTAATTTTTAACATAACAGTTAAACTTAAGCATGAACAATCTTCTTAAAATTTCAACTAGTTATAGGGAGAGGTTTGAATGAGGGTAATCTTGCCTCAAAGTTGCTGAAATTCCCAAATAACAGTTGTGCGAGATTCCCTTTACCACAAACTCTAGCCTATGTTTCCTCTCTGCAAACATCACAGAAACACTTAGAAACCACTGTGGGGGTTTGAGAGGGGAAAAGGCTCCGTAAAAAGATGACTTTGGGTTTTTCTTGACAAGGTTCCCTCTAAAAAAAAGGGTCTCTGTTAAAAAGGAACCAAATTAAAACATCAAACTGCTGTCATGATAGCGCCAATGGCGTCCGTAGGCAAAAAGACGAAAGCTTAGATTTTTAAGAGAGGTCACACTTCCCAGCTTTCAAGGAAAATGATTCTCTTCTACGTGTGTTCATACACACACATTCCACATATATTCCAACACAATGACATGTGTACAAAGCTTACATGATGTTGGAAAAAGGCTTGAAACTGACATAAAAATGATCTGGAACGAAACATGCACATGAGTTGACATTTCGACTGACTGGACGAGTCGGCACAGTAGTGTCAACTCGGAGTGATCTCAACCAACTGACTCGAGACGACACACTCTTGTGTCGACTGTAAAGTCGACAACTCAACCAACTAGACGAGACAACACAGTGGTGTCGTCTCGAAATACGGTGCGAGTCAGCTTGAAGTCTAACCGAACAAAACGAGACGAGATTGGTTAAGAGGAGCCCAGATGAGACGAGACCAGGCGAGTTCAGACAAGACAAGTGTCAACTCAAAGGGCGGTGTGAGCCAACACAAAGCTTAACCGAACGAGACGACAATGTGGTGTCGACTCGAAAGGCGAGTGTTGACTTGAAGGGCGGTGCGAGTCGACACGAAGCTCGACCGAACGAGAAGACAACATGGTGTTGACTCAAAAGGCGGGTGTCAACTCGAAGGACGGTGCGAGTCAACATGAAGCTTGATCGAACGAGACGATAACGTGGTGTCGACTCAAAAGGCGGGTGTCGACTCGAAGGGCGGTGCGAGTCGACATGAAAGGGTGTCAACTCGAAGGACGGTGCGAGTCAACATGAAGCTTGATCGAACGAGACGACAACGTGGTGTCGACTCAAAAGGCGGGTGTCGACTCGAAGGGCGGTGCGAGTCGACATGAAA
>NC_033800.1:107161232-107175991 GCF_001876935.1 Asparagus officinalis
ATACATCGAATTGATCTCAAATTAATTCCTAACATACTCAAACGTCAAAATATATTATTTATAACCATATAACATATTTATTATTATATATCACAATATTTTAAATTTACGGGGT
Source organism: Asparagus officinalis (assembly GCF_001876935.1). Classification (NCBI taxonomy): domain Eukaryota; kingdom Viridiplantae; phylum Streptophyta; class Magnoliopsida; order Asparagales; family Asparagaceae; genus Asparagus; species Asparagus officinalis. The sequence goes on from NC_033800.1 coordinate 107,161,348, forward strand.
ATATATATATATATATACACACACACACATCGAATTGATCTCAAATTAATTCCTAACATACTCAAACGTCAAAATATATTATTTATAACCATATAACATATTTATTATTATATATCACAATATTTTAAATTTACGGGGTTTTACATTCTTTCCCCTTCAAAGAATTTCGTCCCCGAAATTCCGCAATCGTATCTTTGCATTATCTACACTTAATACATCGAATTGATCTCAAATTAATTCCTAACATACTCAAACGTCAAAATATATTATTTATAACCATATAACATATTTATTATTATATATCACAATATTTTAAATTTACGGGGTTTTACATTCTTTCCCCTTCAAAGAATTTCGTCCCCGAAATTCCGCAATCGTATCTTTGCATTATCTACACTTAACGGTCCAAAATGTAAATGCTTTTACTTAACCCCTAACTAAGTGAAACTAGTACGTCGGGCAAAAAATCCAAACAAGGAACCCTCCATATATATACCATGTGTTCCAAATAATTGGGAGCTAAGTGTTAATATCCCTGTTCTAGCAATAAGTGTAAATATGACCAAAGAGATAAATCATATGCAAACGAAAATCATAATCAAATCAATTTACCTGCTCAAACAGGTGTGGGTAATCGTGATGCATGTTCTCCTCGCGCTCCCAAGAAGCCTCCTCAGCTCCCTTCTGATTCCATTGAAACTTTGACTAGGGGAATAACCTTATTTCTAAGCTTCTTTTCCTCCTTGGCAAGAATGTAAACATGAATTTCAATAGTGGTCAAATCATCATGAAGCTCGATCTATGGTGCATCAAACACTCACTGCTGCTCTTCATCACATAGATGCTTCTAAGCATCGAAATATGGAAAACATCGTGTATACTCAACATTGTGTTGAAAGATCTAGCCGATATAAAATGGTTCTAATGTGCTTAACTATCATGAACGGACCAATGTATCTCGGTTCAAGCTTTCCCCGTATACCAAATCACTAAACTCCTTTCATCGGTGATACCTTTAGTAACACATAGTCTCCAACCTGAAATTCTAATGGTCGTTGCCTCTGATCTGCATGACTCTTTTGGTGACTCTGCGCTGCAAGAATGTGCTCTTAAATTATTCCTACCTTCTCTGTGCTCTGTCTTACGTGTTCCGGTCCAAGTAGCAAGCTTTCCTCCGGTTCTGCCTAACAAATACGTGATCTACAAGCCTCCTGTATAACGCTTCATATGGTGTCATACCTATAGTAGCTTGATAACTATTGTTATAAGCAAACTCAATCAAAGGGATGTGATCCTCCCAACTACCTTGAAAATCAATAATACATGCCCGTAACATATCCTCTAACACTTGGTTGACTCTCTCCATTTGTCCATCTATTTGCGGATGGAAAAACACTAGATTATGATAACTGGCTCCCGAAAGAATTTTGGAAGCTCCTCCAGAAATGTGAAGTGAAATCGATCCTTGATCCGATACAATCATCTCTGGAACTCCATGTAACCTCACGATCTCCTGAATAAATATCCTCGCATAAGTCTCTACTGTGTATGTCGTCATCACAGGTATAAAGTGTGCTGACTTCGTCAACCTATCAATGATCACCCAAATCGAATCGTTCCCCTTCTTCGATTTTGGCAATCCTATAATAAAATCCATTGAAATATCTGTCCACTTCCTCTCGAGAATGGGTAAGGGTTGTAGAATCCCTGCGGGTCTCTGATGTTCTGCCTTCACCTGCTGACAGGTATAGCACTTGGTTACATACTCCGCAATATCTCTACGCATGCTACTCCACCAAAAGTGTCTCTTCAAGTCCTTGTACATTTTTTTGTGCCTGGATGCACTGTGTACCTAGTATGATGCGCCTCATCAAGCAACTCCTTATTTAGCTCTGCACTAGCTGGCATGACTAACCGGTCTTTCATTCGAAGTCCTCCGTCAGCTCCAATGGTCCAATCAGCTTTGGTCTCCTTGGAAATCTCCCCCTTTCAGGTTTTAATCCAAGAGTCGTCTAGCTGAGTTCTGACCACTCTAACACTCCAGGATGGCTGCACTAACATAGCTCCCAAAAATGCGCTGCTCCCGCCGATCTCCGGTCTAAAGTCAAACTGGCTAAGGGTGTAAAGATCTTGGTACAATGAGCACCTCAACGCTGAAACCTGATGTTGACACTTCCTGCTCAAAGCGTCCGCCATGACGTTCGCCTTCCCTGGATGGTACAGAATTGTGAACTCATAATTTTTAATAAAATCAATCCATCGTCATTGCCTCTGATTGAGTTCTTTCTGAAAAATAGGTACTTCTGACTCTGGTGATCTGTGAATAACTCAAACTATACTCTGTACAGATAATATCTCCATGTCTTTAGTGTGAAGACTACTGCTGCTAGCTACAAGTTGTGTGTGGGATAGTTTTGCTCATGCGTCCTCAACTACCATAAGATATATGCTACTACTCTTTGTGTCTGCATCAAGACACCTCCCAGGCCAGCTAATGATGCATCCGTGTAGACAACAAATATCCTATTACTATTTGAATAGTCAAAACTGGTGCTGTAGTCAACTTAGCGTTTAAAGTATCAAAGGCCTCTTGACACTCTGTGCCCCAAATGAACGATACACCCTTCTTGGTAAGGCGTATAAGTGGTGTAGTAATCTTCAAGAAGTCTTGAATGAACTTCATGTAGTAGTCGGCCAATCCTAAGAAACTATGAATCTCTGTAACTGTCTTCGGCAGCTCCCAATCTAGTATTACCTCAAACTTTACTGGATCCACTACTATGCCCTCTCTGATGATGACATGGCCAAGGAATCTAACCTCGGATGGCCAAAATTCACATTTGCTAAACTTAGCGTATAACCGATGCTCCTGCAAAGTCTGCAAGGCCAATCGTAAATGTTTCTCGTGCTCTGCCTCTGATCTCGAATAAATAAGGATATCGTCAATAAATACAATCATGAATTGGTCCAAATATAGATGGAAAATCCGGTTTATCAAATCCATGAACACCACGGGTGCATTAGTCAGCCCAAATAACATGATAAGGAACTCGAAAGACCCATATCGAGTAAGAAATGTGATCTTGGGAATATCCATCTCCCGAGCCCACAACTAATGATAACCAGAATGAAGATCAATCTTTAAAAAATACTATGCTCCCTGCAGCTGGTCGAACAAGTCATCAATCCTCGGTAATGGGTACCTATTTTAGATGGTGACCTTGTTCAACTTATGATAATCGAAACATAATCGCATACTACCGTCCTTCTTCACGAAAAGGACCAGTGCTCCCCATAGAGAATGACTCTGATGAATAAAGCTCTGAGATAACAACTCATCTAACTGGGTTTGTAGCTCCATCATCTTAGCAGGTGCTATATGATAGAGTGCTCGGGATATCAGTGTTGTGCCTGACTGCAACTCTGTATTCAACCTCTCTCACAGGAGATAACCCAGCTATGTCCTAAAAAACATCCTGATAATCTGAGACAACTCTAGTCTCAAACAAATTAGCACTCTAATCCCTCAGTATTACCTCCTTGATGTACGCTAGAAATGACTCTACAAACTGGTTACCCTATGAGGTCGCTACGATCAATTTAGACTCATCGGATGCTCGTAAATTGATTGTTTTAGCAAAATAATTGATACTAACATGATAGGATGATATCCAATCCATACCGAGACTAACGTTGAACTACGATATTCGTAAAATGATCAGATCAATGATAAACTTGGACTCATCTATACTGATGACATATCTCCTACAGATACTCTCCAATAGGGATACCTTCCCTAAAGGACTAGAGACGAAAAATGGAACGTCTAAGGGATGTGAAACTAGATGAAGCCTGCCCATGAAGGTATGAGAGATAAAAGAATGCGAAGCTCCTGAATCAAACAAGATCCGAGCTGGAAATGAATTCACTAAGAAAGTACCTTCCACTATGGTCCCACTCGCACCATGGTCGTGTGGTACGATGGTATAAACTCAGTTGCTAGCTGGTGACTACTGAACTGCTGGTGGTGGAACATACACAACTATTTGTCCCTCAGAAATCTCCTGGATGGCGCGAATTTGGCCTGCTGGCCCCTCAATCCTCGGAACGGTAGGTGGTGCCTCGATCCTCTACTGTGACTGACCATAACCACGGCTCGGCTAGTGTTGCTGGCCCTGACCATGGTTCTACTATTGATCGTGTCCTCAACCCTGTTGCTAGCCTCCTCTTGGTGCACTACGGCACTCTAAAGATTTGTGTCCAAACTTTTGACAGTTGTGACATGTCCCTTGAAACTTGCGCGTCTATTGCGTTCTCTGACCCTGCTATGGTCCCTTCTTGTACTGACACCGTTGCTAATGCTAAAAATCCTTACCCAGCTGCTAGGGTCCTCCAGGTCCAGCGAAAGGTCTCTTGCCCTTGTCATTCTGCTGCCCTGATTTAGAGCTACTCTCTCAGGTCTTCTGGAACATTGTAGTTTCTGTCTCCTGCGAAGTGGCTGCATCAGCTACTTCTCGGACTGAGTAGAATCTCCTGGATACTAGGTAGCAACAAAGGCTTGGACGAAGCCTTGTAAGAAACATCTGTGCCTGGTGCTCTCCAGTATGCTACATGCCCGTAAAGTGAAGTAAACTCATAAATCGGCTCTCGTAGTCAGCTACGGTCATATCCCCCTACTCCAGTCTGGTCAGCTCTAGCTCTTTCCTGGCTCGTGCCATGGAAGAGATGTATTGCTCATCGAAGAAATATACGAAATCCTCCCAAGTAAGGGTCATCCGGTGCTCTGGGGTGAACTGAAGGTGATACCATCCTCCGGCATCACCCTTAAGGCTGTAAGCTGCTAGTCTCTGCCTTTGCACTGAATCCACACCAAGTAAGTCTAGTATGTTACTCACATCTTCCTTTCACTTGTGAGCTGCAAGTGAATATGATGACCCCTAGAACTTTGGTGCCCTCATCTTCTGATACCACTCCACTAAACGGAGCCAAGCCTCCTGTTATGTTGCTTGCCCTACAACTAAGGGTGGCATAACCCTTGGTGTAACTTTTGGGGTCTCCTCTGAGATGGGAATGACTAGAATCACTAGTAGCGGTGTAACTGGCTGAACATGACTCGTCATCTAATCCTTGAGTTCTACTAACATGGCCGTTATAGGTGCCATGAGGTCTACAAGGTACTGTGGAGACTGCTACGGCTCTGGCGGGACTTGCTGTGGCTTGGGTGGGGCCTCCTGTTGTGCAGGTAGAGCCAACTATGGCTCTGGCTCTGCTTGCCTAGCTCTTCGGGTAAGTGGCCTATCACGTTATTGTCCTTGTCCTAACATCTATGAGTTCAGGAAGAGAGTTTATAAGACACAGTAATGAGACCAAAGGAAAAAGCATATGTAGCACCCAGCAAAATTGCTATAATAAATTATTCATGCGAATACATTTCGATCAAAGTAAGGTAGTCAAAATAAAATTCGTAATTTTTGAGATATACGTATATAACATCCTCACTTCTTCTAGGAATTCCTAGCGGACTCTAGACATGAATCCGAGAAAACTCTATTCTAGCTCCACGACTCAACAAAGGATGATCCTAAGGATACTGAAACTAGAGCTCTAATACCAACTATGACGCTCCTGTTTTCACACATGGCTACAATCCAAGGTGAACCCAGAGATATCAAACCTACCATGCACTCACATTGTTCAATAACACATTTCACAGATCATAGTAATATCCTTTAGTAGAATCAAATAGAAGTGCAGGTACAAAATAGGCAAAATAAGGGAAATAGATACAATAGACATGATGCAGAAAGATATATCTCATAGATGAAATCATATCTCAAATAATCTAAACAGAAATACAACTGATCTCTGAAGCAAGTGTTGAATATCCCAAAATGAATCAACTAAAAATCATACTAAGGGAAACTGCCTTAACAATATGAATATAAAGTCACATGACTGAATGGAAACATAAAACTACTGTGGAGTTCCTACTAACAAATCCTGTGATGATGACAATGCAAGGACTCCGTCATCCTACGACTCTCCGATGCTCTGAGCTCCTAAAAGGAGAAATAAAATAAAAATAATAACAACAGGAGCGTTAGAGCGCTAGCAAGATTACCTTCATCCGCCCCTTGGGGAAAGGATAATAGATGTAGTGAAAGCTCTATCTAAAAAGCATAGTCTACCTAGACTGTTTTCCCTGTATATAATGGTATTAATACTTAGAAATGTACAACACGAGACGTAGTACATCGAGTGAAATAATCTAAACAAGGAAACCCTCATGTATATATCGTATGTCTCAAATGGTAGATAACTAAATATTAACATCGAACTAAAGATAAACAATCTAAAGGAAATCAATAATTAGAGACCCACAACATGAGACTGGTACATCGAGCGAAATAATTCAAATAAGGGAATCCTCATGTATATACCACATATCTCAAATTGTAGATAACTAAATATTAATCCCAAGCTATATATCAAAGGAAATATAAGTGGAAAGTAAAGCATCATAAACAACATCAGTATATGTATATATATTGTGTACTCGCAATCATGAGTAACTCGATCGAAAGGCATCTCAACAATGTGTTGTATCACACTTGGCGTCCACCAAGGACTCAAATCAGCTGGCTTACAATACTATCATTCTCTGTAAATTCTCAACAGATCATACCCTCATGTAAAAAGATAAGATAAGTGTATTAACCTTTGCGCAAAATCATGCGGAAACGAAGACATAGGTTCACTGACCTCTGCGCACGCTCGTGCAGATAAAATCAACATAGGTTCATCAACCTCAACGCATATTCGTGCATAAACAACAACATAGGTTCATCGACCTCGGCGCACACTCGTGTGAAAACAATAACATAGGTTCATCAACCTCAATGCACACTCATGTGAAAACAATAATATATAGTGGTGAGTAATCGGTACAATACTTGTCATAGTCCCAATTGGGAAATTCATATGTGTGTTAGAACACTTTTCATATGTGTTCATGACTGTACATGTGTCAAAGTGTGGCTTGAACTCCACAATCACAACTTGAAACAACACAAACAAACCTAGGAAGACAAAACTGGCCAGTCCAGTCGACCGTCTCTAAGGCTCCGATCAACAGGTCAATGGACGCGCACGAGATGCGCAAACAAGCACCCACCGGTCAACCGGTCCAAGGGCGCCGATCGGCCGGCCAGAGGGAAATCTGTTCCTTCAGGCTTTTAAATTACAGAATTTGTAACACCTTAAACAACTTGATTCTTATCCTTATAAATCATACAACAACTTGATTACCACTTAGTAGGATAATATTTCATAAAATAATTAAACTCTTAGGATTTATCTCATTTGAGTTAACTTCATAATTAATCTTTTTTTAAATTTACACATAAATTATCAATGTGATTAATTATTCATGATGAGATCTACACAAATAACAGAAGTAAAATTTATTTAACAGGTTTACATTTATTTAGGTAAATCACAAATCCTAGGAATTAAACATCGTTGATTAACATGAAAATTTTCCATTTATTATTCCTCTAGGATTCTAACATGATTTAACATGATTAATAAGCAAAATAAATTCCAAATTTCTAAAGATCATGATCATGAAACTAAAAGCAATAGTTAAGGGAAAAAAATTACAGTTCTAGCATAGGATTTAACATTTATCATCATAAACTAATTTTTAACATAACAGTTAAACTTAAGCATGAACAATCTTCTTAAATTTTCAACTAGTTACAGGGAGAGGTTTGGATGAGGGTAATTTTGCCTCAAAGTTGCTAAAATTCCTAAACAACAGTTGTGCGAGATCCCATTTACTGCAAACGCTAGCATCTGTTTCCTCTCCACAAACTTCACAGGAACACTTAGAAACTACTATGGGGTTTGAGAGGGGAAGGACTCTGTAAAAGATGAGTTGGGTTTTTCTTGATAAGGATCCCTCTAAAAAAATGAGTCTCTGTTAAAAGGAACCAAATTAAAACATTAAAATGCTGTCATGATAGCGCCAATGGTGTCCGCAGGCAAAAAGACAAAAGCTTAGATTTTTAAGAGAGGTCACACTTCCTAGCTTTCAAGGAAAATGATTCTCTTCTATGCAGTGTCCATACACACACATTCCACACATATTTCAACACAATGACACATGTACAAAGCTTACATGATGTTGGAAAAAGGCTTGAAAATGACATCAAAAATGATCTGGAACGAAACATGCACATGAGTTGACATTTCGGCCGACTGGATGAGTCAGCACAGTGGTGTCGACTCGGAGGGATCTCAACCAATTGACGTGAGACGACACACTCTTGTATCGACTCTAAAGTCAACGACTCAACCGACCAGACGAGACGACATAGTGGTGTCGACTCGAAAGACGGTGCGAGTCGGCTTGAAGTCTGACCGAATGAAACGATACGAGATCGGTTGAGAGGAGCACAGACGAGACGAGACCAGACAAGGTTATTTGGGTCAAAAGTTAATGTTTTCATTACCATCGAATCTATTACAACTTTGGTCGTTATAATAAACTCAAATAAACGAGAAAAGGTCAATCTTTTTATAAGATCTCCTTATACAATGAAAATATAAAAAAGTACAACTCTTGTTAAATAGTACAACGGACGTTTATCACCCGCTGCTTGCGTGGGATCTTTACCTGTATCGGGGATGTTGATATCCATAGACCGTCGCGGATTAGATCCGGTTGACAGATTATGGAATCAAAGCTCCTACTTCATGAAGGAAGTATTTGTTGCAGCGATAATCTCGACCAAGCGAGATTACGGCTCTTCTCGAGATTAAGACTAAGCTTAAATCCGGAGCGACCAAGCGAGATTACGGCTCTTCTCGAGATTAAGACTAAGCTTAAATCCGGAGGAATAGGGTACGGGTCTCAGATCTAAGACTAAGCTTAAATCCGGAGGAATAGGGTACGGGTCTCAGATCTCTCGAACTCCACTCTTTATGCACAAGAACTCGCTAAGATCTACTAACCCTCGTTGTAAATTCATGGCTCCACTCTCCTATTCGGTAGCGTTTTGTCCTCTTAATCTCATCCCCTATGAAATGAGCCCCTAGGCCTATATTTATAAGCTTCGGTTGGGGGTATTTGGATAAGAATGAGTGATTTGACCTTATCTTCAGTTAATAACGGCTTAACCATGTTTGTGGATGATATCAAGTTAGTTGGGAACCCCTGGAATAGAAGAAACCAATCAAAATAGCCAAAAAAACATATTTTAGAGGTTACAGGCAGTTCTGGGCGCAAGACGAACCGATGTGACCTGCATAGGCGCAGGTCGGCTCGTGCTGACCCGTTGCAGCATGGGTCGAATGGTGCCGACCCACCACCANCCGCCGCACGGGTCGGATTACACCGACCCGCCGCCGCACGGGTCGGATTACACCGACCCGCCGCCGCACGGGTCGGATTACACCGACCCGCCGCCGCGCGGGTCAGTTTGGTACTTGAGTGCCGTTCTGCACGTCCCGTCCATTTTCATCATATTTTCGTCATCCAAACTCAAAATTGTGTGATTTAATATGTGTTGAAAAGCTAACAAGAAGATCTACAAGCTCCTATGGTTGAATGACATATGGGATACAAAGGCACTTCGTGTTTCGTAAGCAACACGTAGCTCCAGATCAGTTCGTGTTTTTGTTATTTTGAAGTTTTATTGCTTCACACGGTTCATCGACTCACTTCATGCACTTATCAATGTCAAATAAGCTTCTGTGACTTGGATAGTAATGTTCATCGTCTTCTCTCTATCTCGAGCCGTGTGCAGGAACCTATAGGCATTTTTAGACGCCTACAGATACCCCCTCCAAAGTGTTTCAATCTCGTTTCTTTTATAGAGGAGGCTGAAATACTTTGGATGTGATCGGTCTAACCTTTAATCGGTGCGAAAGGACCTATAGTTGGCTTCAATTCTTGACTTTTTTAATTTTTAGTCTATTTTGATGAATAGCTGAAGTTCTTCTGGCGCTGTATTTATCGTCTGGCCGTCGTCGAAGTTTCGAATCGAACTTGGTAAGTTGGTTTTGGCTCGTGTCATTGAGTTGAATTAGAACTAACTATCTCTGTTACAATATATTAACTTAGGGCTACGCGTTGAACGACATCATTTCGGATCGCCCGGCGTTGACTTTCATCGCAACACGTCGACCAGTGTTGACCTAGGGTAATGCATTGACCGACGTTGACCTTAGGGTTTCGGGTTGCTAGGCGTTGACTTTAATCACGTGTTGACTGGCGTTGACCTAGGGTTACGTGTTGACCAACATTGACCTTAAGGTTTCGGGTTGCTAGGCGTTGACTTTAATCACAACGCGTTAACTGATGTTGTTCTAGGGTTACGCGTTGACCAACATTGACCTTAGGGTTTCGGATCGCCCGGCTTTGACTTTTATCACAACGTGTCGACCGGCATTGACCAGGGTTACGCGTCGATTGGCGTTGACCTTAGGATTTCAGATCGCTCGATGTTGACTTTCATCACAACGCGTTGACCAGTGTTGACCTAGGGTTACGCATCGATCGGCGTTGACACAGTTTATACTCATACGTTTACTAGAGTCTACACAGTTTAAGCTCTTAAGGTGTTGGAGTATGGCGGTCCCAAATGTTGAGGCTGCAGGACCAATTGTTAAAGCTGATTCATCTGCATGTAGGGCTCTTATTCTAAAATTGTTAGATCCTCAAGCTACGAGACTAACTAATGAAGCTGGTGCGTCAATGACTCTCACACTTATAGGATTTTTGGCAAACCCTCAGTACGAGACTAACTAATGAAGCTGGTGCGTCAATGACTCTCACACTTATAGGATTTTTGGCAAACCCTCAGCCATCAACAGGTTTGATGAGCCTTTACCGCACACTTATAGGATTTTTGGCAAACCCTCAGCCATCAACAGGTTTGATGAGCCTTTACCGACTACCGTTTAAGTCGGATTAGCATGCGGATTGTTTAAGTCCGTTCCGTATGTAATGTTGTGCTAAAAGAGTTAACTCTCTTAGTGCTATGATATTGAATATGTAGACTTCATCTTTCTCACGAGAATAGACTACCCGGCGACGCGTGTTAGACGTAGACTTAGGATTTTTGGCCAATCTTCAGCCATCAACGGATTTGACGTGCCTTTACCAACTACCGTTTGAGTCGGGCTAGCATACAGATTGTTTAAGTCTGTTCTGCATGTAACGTTGTGCTAAGAGAGTTAACTCTCTTAGTGCTACGATATTAAATATGTAGACTTCATCTTTCTTACGGGAATATACTACCCGGCAACGCGTGTTAGGCGATAACTCATCCTTACTTAGGATTCAGGATAAAAGTCCCCAGACTTGGATTCTGGTGTCTTTTCAATCGGTGAAAGACTAAACCAGCAATGCGTGTTAGGCGTTGACTTATCTCTACTTAGGATTTGGGATAAAATTCTCCAGACTTAGATTCTGGTATCTTTTTTAATCGGTGAAAGACTAAACCGGCAATGCGTGTTAGGCGTTGACTTATCCCTACTTAGGATTCGGGATAAACTTCCCCAGACTTGGATTCTGGTGTCTTTTTCAATCGGTGAAAGACTAAACCGACAACGCGTGTTAGACGTTGGCTTATTCCTACTTAGGATTCGGGATAAAATTCCCTGCGTGTGTAAGGAGCGGATTTTGGGAGTTATAATATTAAAAGATTATGTCTTCTCTTGGGGCAAAGACGAACCTGATGTGGGAGAGGAAGGATTTTATATTCTATCTCCCAAAACTAAAGAGGATGAATTTTATATTCTATCTCCTGTTGCCAAAGGAAACTCAAAATGGAATCTCCACTTTCAGAATCCGGGAAGGTGAAACTAAAAGTGGGATCTCCACTCTGAGAATCAAAAAGATTCGGATAATCCTTATTATCGGAAGGTTTGATTACTGAACTAAAGGTGGGTTTCTCGTTTATCGAGAGTGAATTATAGTTTTGGTCCTAACTGTGGGAAGATTTGACCGAGTGGGGGTTTGAGACAATCCTAACTTTTATTGGTTTGATCGCTCAATTTGTGGACCTCTCGTTCATTGAAGGAATCGAGAGAGGATTTTGGTTGTCGGTCCTAACTGTAGGAAGGTTTGACCAAGTGAACAGTGAAAGTGAGAGTACAAATTACAATGAGAGTGTTGATTCATACAAATCACTGAGAGGGAGTTCCTGGTGTTAAGTGACAAATACTTAACATGGAGGGGTTTGATAATCGTACAAATCACTGAGAGGGAGTTCCTGGTGTTAAGTGACAAATACTTAACATGGAGGGGTTTGATAATCGTCAATGATCAGGAGATTAAAAATACTTAACATGGAGGGGTTTGATAATCGTCAATGATCAGGAGATTAAAATTCTGAGTACTATGTCCAGACTCTAACAATGAGAATGTTGAGTGCAAAGACGTAGCAGGAGTTTGAGTGAAAGTTTCTTATTCATCACTGTAGGCGTATAAAACTGCTTATAGGTCCCTTAACACAGCTCGACACGGTGATTCGACAAACCAACAAACCATCGGACGATATATCCAAGCATGATCGTTAAACCACAACACCAAAGCGGATATACTGCCAAACCAGGATCCGGACTGCCAAATCAGAGTCTAGATCAACAAATCGAGTTCGAACGAAGCGCAAGACCGAAAAACGGCAAAACCAAACAACTGGAGGGCTCGGCCGAAAACGAGCCACCTCTAGGTGGCTCAGTCGAAACCGAGCCACCTAGGTGGCCGGCCGAGCCACTTTTTGGGTGGCTCGGTGGCCAAGCCACCTAGGTTGCCGGCCGAGCCACCTTTTGGGTGGCTCGGTGGCGGAGCTACCTGGCCGAGCCACCCAGATCTGGGCCCAGATCTGAGCCCAGATCTGGATTGAAATGCCTATAAATAGAGAAGGAGGCTCATTGTTTAAGAGGTTGGACTTTTGATTGAACTTTGGAGGCGAAACTCTGCCGGATCAAGAGCTAAACCTCAAAGTTTTGGAGCTTGGAAGACTCGGGCTTTTCAGATCTGGTTCTTGGCGGTCATCCACGTCAAATAAGGTAGGAGTTCGAGAGTGATCAGATCTGAGATCCACACGGTTATCCTCCGGATCAAAACTTGGTTTTTGATCCCGAGAAGAGTATCGATTTTGCTTGGTCGATTTCGATTACTTAGGGCTATTATTTCCTTGGCGAAATAATCCCCTCGGCTGTTATTTCCTTTGTGAAATAGCACCCGTCATACCGTGTAGATCCGACCGGATCAAGATCGCGCGGTGGTCCACGGATTAACCCCGGCGCAGGTAAAGAACCCACAAAAGCAAGAGACCACAAAACAGGATCTTGCGATTTGTTCCGAAAGAAGGAAAGTTATAATCTTTTTTCTTTGTTTGATTTTGTTGTAACCGGATCTTATAAAAAGACTGGATCTTTTGTAACCGATAAACTGTTGCTTAAGGAAACAATGACATCAACAAAGACGATTTCCTCGCGAACAAACTGGCGACCACAGTGGGAGCCACCGATCTCACTGCCGAGATCGTTGTGTCGCAGCCGCGGATCTCGATCCCGGTCGAGGAGGAAGTCGAGTATGAATTCGACCAACAAAAGTTCGAGGAGTATCTGTCATCCTCGTCCGGATCCACCTCCCCCCTCAAGTCCAAGAAGTTCTCCTCTAGGAGAAAAGTCCGTTGGTACGAAGAAGTACAGAGTACCAACGAAGATCTCACCCCAATTGATGCCGAAGTTATATCGGGTGAAGCTCCACCGACCTCCAACCAGGTCAAATATGTTCTCGCCAATGCCTCCGCCGCTGAGGGCGTAGTAACTCTCTCAAAGAGAGCCCACCAGAGGCGACGTCAACGCCTGGCGCGGCAATTCGCGAAGGCAATGGAGTCCACTGACGGAATCCGCTATAACGCGGATCTGAAGAGCAGGAGAGGCAAAGCCTCAACAACCAATGAACGACAGCTCCTCCAAGCCGCCAATGAATGAATGGATCCGTGTCAAACGGAATCGTTCAACACTTGATGAGCGCATTCACAAGCGCCGCGCACTGTCAGCGCAAGCACGGGCTCAAGTCCAAGAAGCCCGCAGAAGACTGCAGAAGGAAGTGGCCAAAAAACCGCCACCAACCCGCCAAGTATGAAGGCCGAAGTCTGAAGCAGCGATTCAGGCTAAAGAGCAACCTTTGCAGCCTTCAGCAAAAGTTCAACCTCCGACGAACCACTCTAAATGGAAACATTGTCGTCTGATGACGATAGCGTTATACCTGAGAAGTCGTGCCAACACACGATAGGTTACTCCGACCTTCACACCGATGAGTTGTACTATCATGGTGGGGGTACAAGTTAAACCAGAAAAAGGAGTCCTCGAGAACTAGAAACTCAATGCCCCTGTTCCAAACTCATTCGGGCAGTATTATCTGAGTGCAACTGCATCAAGACAGTCCCCGAAAGAATTTCGGTTTTCGAAAGGCTCAGTACCAAAATGCCAAAACCAAGGCCTAGGCGTTTCCGACAAAGAAGAACGGTAGTTGAAGATGGAGGATTTCCGAGGGTCACCACTAATATGACCAGCAAAGAGACATCGACACAGGTTAATCTCAAGTCGTTTCTGGAAG
>NC_033800.1:107176488-107185220 GCF_001876935.1 Asparagus officinalis
GCCAAGTCGTCATAACCAGAACAACCTGGAAGATGAAGACACAAATGAAGCTCGTAATACCCATAATTCTCCCATCCATGCAGGGGGTGGTAACGAGAATGCTAGTGAGGACACAGGTGAAAGTCTAAAAATTAAAAACCTCGAGATCAAAATCAATACATTGATTTCCGCTCAAGAGATTAAGAAGACGGGCATTCCTTGTCCATACCCACGAGAATGGGAATCAATCCCCTATCCGGCGAAGTTCAGTCTGATTAACTTCACGCCGTTTGATGGGAAGGGTTCACCCACTCAGCATTTGATTTACTTCAAATCGCACCTGGGGGTTATCTCTGGTAATGAGCCTCTGATGGTACGGTCCTTCGTTGGCACTCTTCGTGGAGCCGCCTTCGATTGGTATCGCCGCCTCAAGCCAGGAAGTGTGAATAGCTGGGACGACATGGAGACTAAATTTCTCGCTAACTTCTTCGATGACGACACCGAGATATCCATCGGGTCCTTGCTTGACGAGAAACAAAAAGATGGGGAATTGGTTGATACCTTCGTCAAAAGGTTCTGGAACAAAGCAATGAACTGTCAGGACCCGATCACTGAGGAGTTCATTCTCCAGACTTGCCACAACAACCTCGCATTGGACGTGTTGGAAGCAATGGGGACAGCACCGTCCAAAACATGGAAGGATTTGAAGGTCCGATGAGAGCAAGCCGAGCGATTCCTTAAAAGGAAGAAGGCCGAGAGGAGCCAACCGATGGCTAATCCTCCGAACTCGAACATCGCCTCCCGTGGTAGGGACAAGGCACCTGCAGCGGCTGTTGATCAAACGTCGCAACAGCAGCCCCGAAGACAGCAGAAGACTTCGGATCAGAGGCTCCAAAAAGAGTACTCATTCAAGGACGAAGACGTTCCAGCCATCTTCGAGACCCTTCTCGAAAGCAACAAGATCTCAATCCTCCGACCGGTATAAGAGGTTAAACTGCTCCCTGATACTCCAACATGTATATGAGTCTAAACTGTTTCATTTCTTTCACGGGAAGTTCCTGGAGAATTTTTATATGTAATATTCTTAAGGATAACCCGGTCATGTAACTGAGTACAATGTCGGACCCAGTTCCACAAGGGAAGCTGGGGGTGGATTATTCATGTATCGGGAAGTTCCCGAAAGAATACCACGGGTGATATTCTTAGGGATAACCTAATCACTATAAAAGTGATAAGTAAAACATCCACATTTAAACTCTAAAGGTTGGAATGTTTTCCATTATTGTTATCAAATTCACTAATTCTCATGAGTTATCTTGTTGAGACGAGATTCGATCCTTTTGACAGATTAATCTTTCCTCATAAAAATCCCCACTGATCAAGTCAATCGACGGTGGGTCCACTAAATTTTCTGTCCGCCAATTCATGGCAATTTCCAAAGCTTGACGTGTTAAGTCCTGATTACTTAACGTCAAAACCCTTCATCGAGTGGTCAGTACAAACCAGTATCCCAATTGGTCAAACCTTCTTACAGTTAGGACCACAGTCAAAATCCCCTCTCGATTCTCCCAATGATCGAGAGGCCCATAAATAGAGCGATCAAACCTTCCTACAGTTAGGATCGTCTTAAACCTCCCATTCGGTCAAACCTTCCTACAGTTAGGACCAAAACCAAAATCCCCTCTCGATTCCTCCAATGAACAAGAGGTCCACTTTCAAATCGAGTGATCAAACCTTCCTATAGTTAGGATCATCTCAAACTCCCACTTGGTCAAACCTTCCTACAGTTAGGGCCAAAACCACAATTCACTCTCGATAAACGAGGAATTCACCTTTAATTCGGTAATCCAACCTTCCGACAGTTAGGGTTATCTGAATCTTTTTGATTCTCGGAGTGGAGATCCTTCTCTTAGTTTTACCTTTTCGGATTCTGGGGATGGAGATCCCACCTCGAGTCTCCTTTCCAGCTGAAGATAGAATATAAAATTCTTCTTCCTCAGTGTTGGGAGATAGAATATAAAATTCTTCCTCTCCCATTTCAGGTTCGTCTTTGCCCTAAGAGAAGACACCACCTTTTTCAACTCCCAAAATCTGTGCCTCACAGGTACAAGGAAGTTTATCCTGAATCCTAAGCAGGGATAAGTCTGCGCCTAACACGCGCTGCCGGTTTAGTCTTTCTCCGTAGAAAAAGACACCAGAGTTCGATTCTGGGGTATCCTATCCTGAAACCTAAATAGGGATAAGTCTGCGCCTAACTCGCGCTGCCGGTTAGTTCTTAATCGTTAAAAAGAACATCCGTCCACATATTCAACATTGTGGCAGGTTGTTATTAATAACACCAAAATCCATGCCTTACACGCATGGGGAATGTCATCCTGAATCCTAAGAAAGGATAAGTCAGCGTCTAATACACGTTGCCGGGTAGCCTATTCTCGTAACAATGGCGAAGTCTACGTATTCGAAGTCGTTAACACGTGTTGCCGGGTAGCCTATTCCCGTAACAAATGGTAAAGCCTATGTATTCGACATCATAGCACAAAGTCTCAGAGAATTCACTCTCTTAGCACAACGTTACATGCGGAACGGATTGAGACAATCCGCATGCTAGCCCGATTCAAACGGTAGTCGGTAAAGGCTCATCAAACCTGTTGATGGCTGAGGATTTGCCAAAAATTCTATAAATGCGAGTCATTGACGCATCAGCTCTGTTAGCTGGTCTCGTGACTCGATTATCCAACAACATTAAGATAAGATCCACACATGCAGATGAATCAGCTTTAACAATTGGTCCTGCGACAAGTATACGAGTATAAACTGCTCCTTCTAATTACTCCAATAAGGTATACGAGTATAAACTATTCCCTATTTTTGTTGAGAAGTTTCTGGAGAGTATTTTTCTAAAAATATTCTTAAGGATAACTCAACAACATTCCGGAAAGTATAAGAGTATAAACTACTTCTCAAGACTCCAGCAGACGTACACCGGACAACACGTTACAAATGAAGACTCAACGCCAACAATCGATGGTCGGTTCTATGTTGAAACAGCAAACACGAGCTAAAGATCAGAAAATCAGGAATTGACTTCAAGTTCAAAATTCCGACAACGGTCAGACAATAAACGCAGCACCGGAACCCTTGCAGACATTCGACAAAGCACCGAATAGCCTGGAGGATTAAAAGAATCAATAATAGAAGCCATTCCAAGGTCTCGTTACACCAATTGAAGGTTGGGACAATCATAAGAATGAGGCTGAAATACTTTGGAGGGGGTATCTGTAGGCGTATAAAACTGCTTATAGGTCCCTTAACACAGCTCGACACGGTGATTCGACAAACCAACGAACCATCGGACGATATATCCAAGCATGATCGTTAAACCACAACACCAAAGCGGATTTACTGCCAAACCAGGATCCGGACTACCAAATCAGAGTCTAGAATAACAAATCGAGTTCGAATGAAGCGCAAGACCTGAAAACGGCAAAACCAAACAACTGGAGGGCTCGGCCGAAACCGAGCCACCTCTAGGTGGCTCGGCCAAAGCCGAACCACGGCCGAGCCACCTTTTGGGTGGCTCGGTAGCCGAGCCACCTAGGTGGCCGGCCGAGCCACCTTTTGGGTGGCTCGGTGGCCGAGCCACCCAGATCTGGGCCCAGATCTGAGCCCAGATCTGGATTGAAATGCCTATAAATAGATAAGGAGGCTCATTGTTTAAGAGGTTGGACTTTTGATTGAACTTTGGAGGCGAAACTCTGCCGGACCAAGAGCTAAACCTCGGAGTTTTGGAGCTTGGAAGACTCGGGCTTTTTAGATCTGGTTCTTGGTGGTCATCCACGTCAAATAAGGCAGGAGTTCGAGAGAGATCAGATCTGAGATCCACACGGTTATCCTTCGGATCAAAACTTGGTTTTTGATCCCGAGAAGAGTATCGATTTTGCTTGGTCGATTTCGATTACTTAGGGCTATTATTTCCTTGGCGAAATAATCCCCTCGGCTGTTATTTATTACTTAGGGCTATTATTTCCTTGGCGAAATAATCCCCTCGGCTGTTATTTCCTTTGTAAAATAGCACCCGTCATACCGTGTAGATCCGATCGGATCAAGATTGCGCGGTGGTCCACGGATTAACCCCAGCGCAGGCAAAGAACCCACAAAAGCAAGAGACCGCAAAACAGGATCTTGCGATTTGTTCCGAAAGAAGGAAAGTTATAATCTTTTTTCTTTGTTTGATTTTTTTGTAACCGGATCTTATAAAAAGACCGGATCTTTTGTAACCGATAAACTGTTGCTTAAGGAAACAATAACATCAACAAAGACGATTTTCCCCGCGAACAATCACCTTCTTGTAGTGACCGGGTTATCCCTAAAAATACACTATGTAGAATATTTTCGGGAACTTCCTGTTACTTGAATTACTCACCCCCAACTTTTTTGCAAAACTGGGTCTAGTATTGAACTTAGTTTGATGGTCGGGTTATCCTTAAGAATATCACATACGATCTTCTTCTAGGAACTTCTCATTAAAATTAGGAAATAGTTTAGACTCGTATACCTGTTAGAGTATTGAGAAGCAGTTTATACTCGTATACTCTTCGGAGTGCTGTCGTTCTCATTCGGCTTATCCCAGCGTTATGACACCGGCTTCAACCAAGGTTTGGATGCTATTGAGAGTAAAGCAAGCCTTGGTAGGATGAAGGATCCTCCTGTAGTACGCACAATACTTTGGATCTGCAGTATTGTCAGCTTTCTCCTGATTTGCGATAGGTGGTAGCTTGATATTATTGTTCTCAAGGAGGGATTTA
This sequence comes from Asparagus officinalis, assembly GCF_001876935.1. NCBI lineage: Eukaryota > Viridiplantae > Streptophyta > Magnoliopsida > Asparagales > Asparagaceae > Asparagus > Asparagus officinalis. The sequence continues at coordinate 107,181,273 of NC_033800.1, forward strand.
AAAATGACTGGAACATCTTCGTCCTTGAAGAAGTACTCTTTTTGGAGTCTCAGATCTAAAGTCTTTGACTGTCTCCAGGATTACTGTGTTGACGTCTGATTAACATCAACAACTGCTGCAGGTGCTTTTCCGTACCACGGGAGGCGATGTTCGAGTTTGGAGGATTAGCCATCGATTGGCTTCTCTCGGCTTGCTTCCTTCTGAGGAAGCGTTCGGCTCGCTCTCCACGCATCTTTAACTCTTTCCAGGTGTTAGAGGGTGCTACTCCCATAACTTCTAACACGTCCAAAGAGAGGTTGTTATGACAGGTTTGGAGGATGAAGTCCTCTGTGATCGGTTCTTGGCAGTTCATCGCCTTATTTCGAAAGAGCTTGATGAAGTCGTCGACTGTCTCGTCGTCTTCTTGTTTCACATCGAAGAGCATTCTGATTTATATCTCGGCGTCATCATAAAAGAAGTGGGTGAGGAACAGGTTCTCCAGGTCGTCCCAGTTGTTGATGCTTCTAGGCTTGAGATGGCGGTACCAATTGAAGGTGGGCCCACGAAGGGTGCCAACGAATGATCGAACCATCAGGGATTCATTCCTAAAAATCACGCCCAAGTGAGACTTGAAGTAAATCAGGTGCTGAGTGGGCGAGTTCTTCCCATCAAATGATCGAAGGGTGCCAACGAATGATCGAACCATCAGGGATTCATTCCCAAAAATCACGCCCAAGTGAGACTTGAAGTAAATCAGGTGCTGAGTGGGTGAGTCCTTCCCATCAAATAGCGTGAAGTTGATCAGGTTAAACTTTACCGGGTACGGGATCGAATCCTACTCCCTTGGGTAAGGACATGGAAAACCTGTCCTTTTCACCTCTTGAGTAGACATTAGAGCGTCGATTTTTACTCTCGAGTTCTTTCATTTTCTCATCCTCGCTCGTATCAGGTCTTGGATAATTCTTAAGAGGAACAACAGGGCTACCCCCAGTGTTGTCATCTTCAGTAGGACCACCCCCAGCATCATTGTTTTCAATAGGGTCACCCCCAGTATTTTGGTCAATGGGAGGATCATCTACATTGATGTGTTCATCCACGTCTGAATCGCTACCTGCTTGGTTAGCAGTGTTGCGACGACTGGATTCACCAAATTGATTGGACAGAGTCCGAATCTGTTGGTCATGCTCTTCCTTCATCCGCTGTATAGCCATTTCTATTTCAATCTTGAATGCCTCTTTCTGCTTGGTTAGAGCATCCTCGAAAAGTTTGGCGATTTGCTCGGTGTTGAACATGAATGTCTTGTGGGATTGTCCTGGGATGGACACCATTTTGTCAGAAGCGACTGCAGAGTTAGCATCTGATGCTTCATCATCCGAGGATAATCTCCTCTGTATTCTCTAATAATCTCTTTGTCTAATAGTTCCTGTTCGCAATCGGGTTAGACGATGAGATATAAGCGGGTCAGAGCTAGAAGGTCGAATCGACTTTCCCTTATCATCCATATTTATTATGACTTCCGGAAATTCATCACCTTGAACGGCCGATTGCTTCTTGCGGAAACGTTTTGGCTTAGATTTAGTCGCTCCGTTAGAGATCCTCTCAAATATCGAGTCCCTCTGCGAAGCGGTCTTGGGGTAGTTACACGTTGATAATACTGCCCTGATTATCTTGGTACACGGACAATAAAAGTCTATCTCCCGAGAATCTCTCTTTTGAGGTCTGTTCGTACCCCCAGCCTGATAGTACAACTCATCGGTATAATGACCAGAGTAATCTATCGTGTGTTGGCATGACTTCTCAGGTATAACATCGTCGTCTGACGAAGACGTTTTCTTCTGAGGACTTATTGCCTTAATGGCGTTCTCAAGAATCACACGTCTGGAGCCACGCTTTCGTGAACGTGGGACCTTAACTGGCTCTTGGACACTGACCCGTAGTCCAAGGCAACCAGTTATAGGACTTTTCCCATTATAGAAAGGCTCTGACTTGTTGTGAGGGCATGTGAGACCCCCAGCTCGAGTAGTTGCTCGGGGTTCAGTCACCGGACCTAAGTGTTTTTTAATCAAAACTTTGCCTCGATCCTTGTGCAAAGGACCCACACAATTTGCCATTAGCTTCTTGCTTTTGAACAAGTCCACGCTGCCATGAGGCTTCACTGGAAGTATTGGATCAATGAGAGCAGGGGCGGAACTCGATGGAACAGGTGCAGAATGTCTCCTGTCTTGGCCCTGGCGCGGGTCAGACCCATGGTTGGTAGGGTCAGACTTGAGTGAACCGCGGCATGGAGGGTCAGACTTGAGTGACCCGCGAGCTGGAGGGTCAGACTTGAGTGACCCGCGGTATGGAGGGTCAGAGTTGGGTGACCCGCGGCTTGGAGGGTCGGATTTGGGTGACCCGCAGCTTAGAGGGTCGGACTTGAGTGACCCGTGGCTTAGAGGGTCGGACTTGAGTGACCCGTGGCTTAGAGGGTCGGACTTGAGTGACCCGCGGCTTGGCGGGTCAGATTGAAGTGACCCGCAGCTTGGAGGGTCAGATTGAAGTGACCCGCATTTTTGATCTTTTCGATCGTTGTTTCCTACTTTGGCCTCCACGTTTGATGCAGTCTTGGTTGTTTCTTGGCTATGTCCTTCTTCTGCATCTTTTGTGCCTTTTGTATAAGAATGCGCGCGTGTGCAAGCAACGCGTGGTGCTTTTGGATGCGTTCCTCAAGGGACAAACGGGTCCTTCTGACTTGGATCCATTCATTCGTTGAGGACTTGGATGGTTGGTCATTCGTCCGCTGTTGGGGCGCTTAATACTCCTTGAATTTCAGATCCGCTTCGTAGCAGATCCCATCTACAAGCTCCAAAGCCTTAGCGAATTAGTGCGCAAGGTGTTGGCGCTGCCTTTGGCGAGCTCTTTTCGATAAAGTAGGTGCACATTCAGTACTCAACTCCTTGATTGAGGAGGAGTTCAGATCTGCAGATCCGGCCTTGTTGGAGGCCGGAGGGGCGTTGCAAGGCGTGATTGCGGCAGGAATGGGGGCGTTGATCTTCTGTGCTTGCGAATGGAGGAGGATCTAGAGGAGGAGGATAATAGATACTCCTCGAACTTCTGTTGATCGAACTCGTACTCGATCTCCTCGTCAACCGGGATCCGGATCCATGGTTGCGGCACGATAGCCTCGGCAGCGAAGCTATTAGCTCCCACTATGGTCGCCAGCGTGTTTGGGTTAAAAGTTGATGTTTTCATTGCCATCAAATCTATTACAACTTTGGTCGTTACAATAAACTCAAATAAATGAGAAAAGATCGATCTTTTTATAAGATCTTCTTATACAATAAAAATACAAAAAATACAACTCTTATCAAACAGTGCAACGGATGTTTATCACCCGTTGCTTGCGTAGGATCTTTACCTGTACCGGGGATATTGATATCCGTGGACCGTCACGAATCAGATCCGGTTGATAGATTATGGAATCAAAGCTCCTACATCACGAAGGAAGTATTCGCTGTAGCGATAATCTCGACCAAGCGAGATTACGGCTCTTCTCGAGATTAAGACTAAGCTTAAATCCGGAGGAATAGGGTACGGGTCTCAGATCTCTCGAACTCTACTCTTTATGCATAGGAACTCGTTAAGATCTGCCAACCCTCGCTGTAAATTCGTGACTCCACTCTCTAATTCGGCAGCGTTTCGCCCTCTTGATCTCCTCCCCTGTGAAATGAGCCCCTAGGCCTGAATTTATAGGCTTCGGTTGGGGGATATTTAGATAAGAATGAGTGATTTGATCTTATCTTTAGTTAATAATAGCCTAACCATGTTTGTGAATAATATCAAGTCAATTAGGAACCCCTGGAACAAAAAAAAACAATCGAAATAGCCAAAAAACATGTTTTGGAGGTTACAGGCAGTTCTGGGCCGAGACGGACCGATGTGACCCTCGTAGGCATAGGTTGGCTCATGCTGACCCGTCGGAGTGTGGGT
>NC_033800.1:107185247-107188668 GCF_001876935.1 Asparagus officinalis
GACCCGCCACCGTGCGGGTTAGTTTGGCACTTGGGCGCCGTTCTGCACGCCCCATCCATTTTTGTCGTATTTTCGTCGTCCGAACTCAGAATTACACGATTCAATATGCATTGGAAAGCTGACAAGAAGATATACAAGTTCCTATAGTTGAATGACATATGGGTTACGAAAGGTGCTTCGTGTTTCGTAAGTGACGCATAGATTCCGATCAGTTCGTGTTTTCATTATTCTAAAGTTTCGTTGCTTCACACGGTTCGTCGACTCACTTCATGTGCTTATCGACGTCAAATAAGTTTTCGTGACTTGGATAGTGATGTTCATCGTCTTCTCTCTGTCTTGAACCATGTACGGGAACCTATAGGCATTGTTAGATGCCTACAGAGGTCAGACAAGACGAGTGTCAACTCGAAGGGCGGTGTGAGTTAACACGAAGCTTGACCGAACAAGAAAACAATGTGGTGTCAACTCGAAAGGCAGGTGTCGACTCGAAGGGCGGTGTGAGTTGACATGAAGCTCAACCGAATGAGACGACAATATGGTATCGACTCGAAAGGCGGGTGTCGACTTGAAGGACGGTGCGAGTCGACACGAAGCTTGATCGAACGACACGACAACGTGGTGTCGACTCAAAAGGCGGGTGTCGACTCGAAGGGCGGTGCGAGTCGACATGAAATATATATACATATTTATATATATATATATATATATATATATACATCAAATTGATCTCAAATCAATTCCTAACATACTCAAACATCAAAATATGTTATTTCTAACCATATAACATATTTATTATTATATATCACAATATTTTAAATTTACAGGGTTTTACATTACGGTTACTAGAATTCACTCAAACTTGATAAATTGAGTTTCATGTAGTTAATCAAACCCTATTCATAATAAACAAGTTTAATTATATGTGTTTATATGTAAAAATATCAATTTGATAGATTGTAGATCAAAGTCTGCACTAATATTCATTTTCAATTCCTCTTCTGGTTGGTCGACCGAACGAAGGAGTCGGTCGACTGATCCAGACTGTGTAGCGCATGCACATTTGTGCATGACGCCGATCGGTCGACCGATGGCCTACTTCAGTCGATCGATGAGCTACTATTTAAGTATTTGTTTTTTACTACGCTTGTTTGATCACAACCATGCAATACAAACTGCATGTAGATCCATGCACATGACCATGTGAGTGTACACGTATTTATTTTTAGCTTACACGAGCATTCGGAGGTGCATAACGTATATTTTAATCTAGTCGTGATAGATAGTGGCATATATTACATTTCATGAATGTGTGGATGCTGAGTGGGGTTAGTCGCTATTCCCGCAATAAGACCATAGCTAGACTACTCTCAGAATGTGATAGTTATACCCCCACAATGAGATCGTGGTTGGACGACACTCTATGTTGCATCATTGTTTTCTGAAATAGGGGGATATGCCTATTTCTGTAAGGTGATTGAGTAAGGTTATTGATACCACAAGATATGTTGAGTGCCTTACAAAAGTTTTATTGTTTCTATTAGAAGATTGCACAAATTGCATTCATGCTCCCATGTTAGTCACTCGAGAGTAGGATATGAGGCTGAGGATGTTATTCACGATATTTCTATGTGAGAAGTTTGTATCGGATGTTTATTTCTATGACTGCGCCACCTACCCGAGGGTAGTGTGAGATGTTTGACATGATTGGCATTGGATGAGGTTTGGTATGGTACTGTCTTTCATTTATTGTTTTATATCTTAGGATTTGGAATTGGTATTTAGTGATTCATAATTTGAGATACGGGGTATATACATGAGTTTTCCTTATTTGGATTATTTTGCTCAATGTACCCATTCTCGTGTTATGGATTTCTAAATATCAAATTCCACTTGGTTCAGGATAGATGATTTTATATCTGTATGTACTAACTTGTATTTTCATATATAATCCTAACCCCTCCCCCTGGGGGCAGTGGAGATGATCTCGCTAGTGTTTTGACACTCGTTGTTTCCTCTTTTTTCCAGGCAGCGAGTCAGGCACACAGAGAGTCACAGGTTGATGGAGACTCAATTTAGCTCACCATCATTATTTATATAGTAGTTTATTCATGCTCCACAGTAGATAGTGTTGTCTTCAGACATTTAGAGTTGTACCTCATTTTGGAAAGGTTGAGTGCCTTAGTATTATTTCATTTGACTCTATATATTAAGATAGTTTATATTTATTTTAGTTTATCAGTTGTACTTCATTTTACTCAGTTGGAACATAATTATACTATTATTGTATTCTCTCATTTCCTTATTCATGTTCATTACAATATTACTTTGTTCTATATGCTTTGTACCTACACTTGTTTATTATTTATTTTTACCAAAGAGATATTATTATGATGGTGAAACATATTATTACATAGTGTTGGTGCATGGCAGGTTTGACATCCTTGGGTTTACCTTGGACTGCAGCCTTGTATGAAACCACAGACGTCATAGTTGGTATAAGAGCTCTAGCTCTAGCATCCATAGGATCATCATGTATCGAGTCGTAGAGCTAGGATAGAGTTTCCTAGGATTCATGTATAGAGTATGCTAGGTATTCCTAGATTGGGTGAGGACGTTATACGTCTACCTTAAAAAGTACGAATTTTTTTATGATAACTATCTTACTTGATTGAAAAGTATTTACGTGAATGATATGTGATACGATTTACCTATTATTATATGTTACTTTATTTTGATAGAGGTCATTTACTATGTCTTATAAGCTCTCCTCCTAAAATTTCTGATGTCAGAAAGAGGATATGGTCGTAGAGGAACTCGTGCTTAGGGAGCTGGGCAAGATGTTCCAGAGCCCAAGCCACAGCAGGCTCTGCAGTATCTGATCGACCTCATAGCACCGCTTGTAGCTCAGTTAGCAGCAAATGAGGAGCAGATGGCGAATCAGGTTTCGCTAGTGATACCGCCCCCAGTGGTGCCGCCACTAGCAGATCATGTACCTATTACAAAGGAGTCGCCAATAGTCACACCACCACTAGCTGTTGATAGGGCCGCAGAGCAGGTGGCTTGGCTCTGTTTGGTGGAAAGGTACCAGAAGATAATGGCACCAGAGTTTCATGGCACATCAGATTCACTTGCGGCACACAAGTAGAAGGAAGATGTGGGGAATATTTTGGATATGCTTAATGTGGACATAGTACAGAAGCAGAGGCTAGCAGCATTCAGCCTTAATGGTGATACTTGAGGGTGGTACCAACTTTAGTTCACTCCAGAGCAGCGTATGACACTCACTTGGGAGGACTTCATCTATTTCTTTGACGAGAAGTATGTGTCAGTGGTAGTGAAAGCTGGAAAGGAGTTAGAGTTAGCCCGGTTGGAACAGGGAGATATGACTGTAGCCAATTATGAGAGCAAGTTTGCAAGATTG
>NC_033800.1:107189668-107240206 GCF_001876935.1 Asparagus officinalis
CTCACTGTTTTGAATGGCCCCCCCCCCCTCTTGGTTTCTATAAATAGGACCCCTTTGCCTTTGTTTTGAGGGAGGATTTTTGGAGAGCCTTGGCGAAGCCCTGCTGCAGTGAAGAGTGCCCGTGTGCTTCAACAAGAGGAGGAGAGGGCCTTGATCAGAGCCTTCATCACCCGTCCAGCCATGTAGTATTAGCCTTAGCGTTAATACTAAGAAGAGCTATTACCTCGCTTTAGTCCGAGGTATACGCTTATAGCTTCTAGATCTCACGGGCGGATGCTCACGCGGATCGACGAAGTTCTGCTTCTATATCCCTCCGCGGATAGACGAAGCTCTGCCCGATTTTCTTGGAATAGATCTGATTGCCCCTGTGGTCCACGGATATCAACGTCCCCGTCACAGGCCAAAGACCCACGCAAGCAAGAGATGACAAACAGCTCTTGCGTTTGTTTGAAAGGAGTTGCATTTATTTTGTTTTCATTGTGTATCGGTCTTATAAAAAGACTATCTTTTTGTTTCATTGTAACGATCAAAGTTGTAATGAATGCAGCAATGAATACAGCGACTTTTTCCGCAAACAGATATGTCTTTACCGATTACCGTTTGAAATCGGACTAGCGTGTGAATTATTAAACCCGTCTCACATGTAACGTTGTGCTGAGAGAGTAAATTCTCTGAGGCTTTGTGCTATGATTTTGAATACATAGGCTTCGTCTTTCTCACGGGAATAGACTACCCGGCAACACGTATTAGGTTTTGACTCATCCCTACTTAGGCTTCGGGATGAAATTCCCCAGACTAGAATTCTGGTGTCTTCTTCAATCGGTAAAAGACTAAACCGGCAACGCGTGTTAGGCGTAGGCTTATCTCTATTTAGGAGTCGAGATAAAATTCCCCGTGCAGCAAGTACCCGGATTGGGAGTTGAGAATTGTGTCTTTTCTAAGAGCAAAGATAGACTGAGAAACGGGAGAGGAAGAATTTTATATTCTATCTCCTGGTGCTGAAGAGGAAGAATTTTATATTCTATCTTCAACTGGAAAGGAAACGGGAGAGGAAGAATTTTATATTCTATCTCCCGGTGCTGAAGAGGAAGAATTTTATATTCTATCTTCAGCTGGAAAGGAAACTCGAGGTGGGATCTCCACCCCCAGAATCCGGAAGGATGAAACTAAGAGTGGGATCTCCACTCCGAGAATCGGGAAGGATGAAACTAAGAGTGGGATCTCCACTCCGAGAATCGGAAAGGTTTGAACGACCCTAACTTTTATAGGATTGGTCATTTGAACCCAAAGAACCCCTCATTCATTGAGGAGAAAACCCAATTTCAACCCTAACTTTTATAGGTTTGGTGGAAAAGGGGACAAAGGTGGATTTTAGTTTATCGAAAAGGAGTGACTCGACCTTAGTCTTGACTATCTGTAGGCTTGACTAAGCGAGATCGGGAACAATCCTAACTTTTATAGGTTTGATTGTTCAAATTGAAAGTGGACCTCTCGTTCATGGAAGGAATCGAGAGAGGAATTTGGCTTTGGCCCTAACTTTTATAGGTTTGACCTGAAAGCAAAGAAAGTGGAATACAGGTAGCAAAGAAAGTGCCAACTCGTATTATCACTCAAAGGGAGACTTTGATGCTAGGTGATTCTGACCTAACATGTTGAGTCTGAGAAATGCCAACGACGGGCAGATGGAAATGTTGGTGGATCCACTGTCGTTTAATTTGATCAGCGGATGGTTTGGTGAGGAAAGATTAACCTATCAGAGGATTGGATCTCATCTCACAAAAATAACTCATAAGAGTTAGAGAATTTTGATAAAAATAAGAAGAAACATTCTGACATTCAGAGTTCGAACGTAGATTTCTTATTCATCAATTCTACAATGACTGGGTTATCCCTAAGAATACCCATGTGGTATTCTTCTGGGAACTTCCCGATACATTGGTTATCCTGAAGATACTAAGGATAGTATTTTTTCAGGAACTTGCCGTTTATCGGCATCATAAGCCGGTCACCGTCCTTGGTGACAAGGCGATATGCGCCACTCGAGTAGACTGTCTCCACTACGAATGGTCCCTCCCATTTGGGTTCAAATTTACCCTTCTTCTTGGAGTTAAGGATCATAGGCCGCCTTTCAGCTAGAACCAAATCCCCTTCTTTGAAACTCCTTTGTCGAACCTTTTTGTCGAAGGCTCGAGAAATTCTAGCTTGGTAAAACTCAATATGTTGTTGAGCTTCCAGGCGCTTTTCATCGAGCCTCTCGAGTTCTTCGAGGCGTTTCTGATGTTGTTCTTCGGTCGTCATCTGGGTTGAAAGAGCGATCCGAAGAGACGGGATTTGAATCTCCAATGGAAGAATAGCTTCACATCCGTATACCAGTGAATACGGGGTTGCTCCCGTTGGTGTGCGCACCGTGGTCCGATAGGCCCATAGAGCTGCGCCAAGCTTGTCATCCCAGTCTCGTTTATTAGTTTTCATGATTTTTGACAAGAGTTTGATGATAGTCTTGTTGAAGGCTTCAGCTAATCCATTTGCTGTGGGATTATAAGCCGTTGATGAGATGTCCTGAATTTTGAATTTTTCGCAGAACCTTATGAAGGCGTTGCTGACAAACTGAGGACCGTTGTCATGTATGATTCGTCTTGGAACACCATACCTATAGATGATATGGTGCTTGATGAATGCAATGACATTACTCGTTTTAACTTCTCTGAGTGGAACTGCTTCAGCCCATTTGGAGAAGTAATCGGTAATTGCCAGGATGAACCGGTCGCCTTTGACTGATGGGGGATTTATAGGGCCAACAATGTCCATTCCCCAAGTCTCGCACGGCCATGACGTAACCGAAGGATGCAGATGCTCCGGAGGTTGATGCATATAATTCCCGTGTATTTGACATGCATTACACTTTCGGGCATACGCAATCGCATTACTCATCATGGAAGGCCAGAAATACCCCATTCTTCTGATGCGATCATAAAGCTTGGGGCCAGGTTGGTGTGCGCCACACTCTCCTTCATGCGCCTCCCTAAGGACTTCTTCAGCTTCTTTGGTTGATAGGCAACGCAATAGCAACCCATCGTACCCCCTGCGGTACAGTGTTCGATTCTCCGTGTTGTAGTAGAATCTGGGTGCTCTTCGCCGGATTGACTCTCTTTCCTTTACATCTTCTGGCAAGATTCCATGCAAGACGTAGTCGATGATGGGGAAACGCCAATCTCGTGGTTCGAACTCGACTTGAGTAGCGTGTACCTCTTGAACCTCTTCTTCCTTGGCATCTTCATTGTAAAGCGGCACTAGGAGTTGGTGAGTTCTTACCGTAACAAACTGCTCTGTTTCGGGAGGCTGTGCCAGTGATACGGCTAATGCTGCCAATGCGTCTGCATAGGTATTCTGTAGCCGTGGAATATGTTTGATAAAGAATCATTCGAATGATTCCGCCATCTCCACTGCTATCTTATGGTATGGTATTAGATCTTGGCTTCGAACCTCATATTCTCCTTGGACTTGCCTGACTATTAGCTGAGAATCGCCGAAGGCCTCGAGATACTCAACCCCCAGCTCTTTAGCGAAGTTGAGTCCTATAATCAATGCGTTATACTCTGCTACATTATTCGAGCATGGCTCGGTTAACGAGTAGGCCCGAGGCATCACATGTTTTCCTGGGGAAACTAAGACAACTCCCACTCCGGAAGAAATCTTAGAACTTCCAGGAGCACTTGCTACATTGGCTGCTCGGGAGGCGCCATCGAAGTACAAACGCCATATTTGTTGGTGCGAAGTTGCGTTGACTTCGTGGGCTTCGTCGGGTAGATCGTCATATATCTCGGCGGTGTCCGTAGTTGGATTAGCTGCCAGGAGATCACAGATGGCCTGCCCTTTTACTGACTTCTGTTGTTTAAAATGTAAGTCGTATTGAGACAAGAGTAAGTCCCATTTTGCTAATCGCCAGCTCATGGAAGCTGGTTGAGTCATGAATACTCGGACCGGATTAACTTTAGAGATGACATAAATGGTCTGCCCGACCAGATAATGCCGCATCTTCTGAATAGCGAACACCAAGGCGAGGCATTCTCTCTCAATCATAGGATATCGAGATTCGGCGCCTACCATGGTTCGGCTCAAATAATATACTGCCTGCTCATGACCGTTATCGTCATCTTGTGCAAGTAATGCACTTAATGAGTGGCTCGTCGCCTTGACATAAATCAAGAACGGTTTGCCCGATTTCGGTGCAACGAGTACAGGAGGTTTCGAGAGATATTCTTTAATACTCTCGAATGCCTTTTGACAAGCGTCATCCCATACAAAAGATACGCCTTTCTTTGCGAGCTTGGAGAATGGTTGGCATTTTCCTGAGAGGCTCGAGATGAATCGGCGAATATAAGCTAATCGTCCTTGCAATCCTCTGAGCTCCTTGAGGTTTCTTGGAGGCTGTAATTCATTAATCGCCTTTATATTATCAGGATCGATGTGAATACCTTTGGTGGTGACGACGAATCCCAGGAATTTACCACTAGACATTCCGAGGAAAGACTTGGTAGGATTCATCTTCAATTGATGGGCTCGCATCAAGTCGAACATGGTCTTCAAGTCCTTAATGTGATCTTTTTTATCACGACTTTTCACGACCAAATCATCTACGTAGCATTCGACAGTCTTTCGGAGATGCTCCTGAAAGATCTTTGACATGGCTCGCTGATATGTAGCACCTGCATTCTTTAAGCCGAAGGGCATAACTGTGTAGCAGAAGACGCCGAGAGGCGTTCTAAATGCGGTATGCTTTTCATCATCTGGATGCATCTTTATTTGGTTATAACCAGAGAAACCATCCATAAAAGACATTCTCTCGAATCCGCACGTATTGTCAATGATAACATCCGTGATGGGAAGGGGAAAATCATCTTTGTGGGGCTGTTTGCGAAAAAAGTTGTTGTATTCATTGCTCATTCATTACAGATCATAACAATGAACAGAAAAGATAGCCTTTTTATAAGACTCGTACACAATGAAAACAAAGAAATACAACTTTTCAAACAAACGCAAGATCCGTTTATCATCCTTTGCTTGCGTGGGTCTTTGCCTGTGACGGGATGTTGATATCGTTGCACCACCGGCAATCAGATCTGCTACGAGAAAATCGGGCAGAGCTTCGTCGATCCGCGTGAATCTAGAAGCTTTAAGCGTCTATCTCGGCTAAGCGAGATATTAGCTCTTCTTAGTATTAACGCCAAGGGCTAATACTAAGGCCAAGAGGGAACGGGTGATGAAGGTGCTGATGTAGACCTCTCCTCTCCTTGTTGAAGCGCAACGGCGCACTCTTCACTGCAGCAGGGCTTCGCGCAAGGCTCTCCAAAAAATTCCTCCCCTTTCCAACAGGCGCCAAGGGGGCTATTTATATGTGTTTAGGAGTGTGTGGGGGTAGGTAGGGGACCTCTAGGGGGTGTGGACACCCCCTGGTGTCTCGGCCATAGAGGCGGACGACAGCCTTGGGGTGTCTCGGCCTTGGCCGAGACACCCCTGGGGTGTCTAGGCTTTTCCTAGACACCCCCGGGGTGTTTCGACCTCCCGAGACTCCGTTTGAGGTGATTCGGTTGTTTTCCCTGTAGATTCTTCGTCCGACCTCGGATTTGAGTGATTCCGGGTGCGTTGGATGCTTGACGAAGAGTTTGATCCGCTCTAGTGGTTGGATTATCTGTAGAGTGGTCGAGGCACGAAGGGCGTTGTCCTTTTGTTGTGAACAGTGCCGGGTTCCCGATTGGTCCGGGTCTTGGTTGATCCGAAATCCTATACGCTCACGTAGCTCGTCGATTCACTTCAGTCGTTCGTCGACGTCAATTGGATTCCTGTGGCTCGGATAGTGACGTTCATCGTCGCTCTTAACACTGAACCGTTCGTGGAGACCTATAGGCAATTTTCAATGCCTACAGATACCCCCTCCAAAGTGTTCCGGACTCGTTTCTTTTATAGAAGAGGCTGGAATACTTTGGATGTGATTGGTCTGGCCTTCAGTCGGCATAAGGACCTGTGGTTAGCTTCAACTCTTGGCTCCTTCGATTTTCGGTCTATTCGATGCTTTGACGAATAGCCGAAGTTCTTCCGGCACTGCGTTTATCGCTTGGCCGTCGTCGGAGTCCCGAGTTTGCAGCTGATGAATTGAGTTTGGCTCGTGTCATTGATGTTGACTTTGAACTACCTCCGCAACATTGTGCTGGCTTAGGGTTTCGGACCACCGTGTGTTGACTTTTTGTCGCAACGCGTTGACCGGCGTTGACCTAGGGTTACGCTTTGACCGACGTTGACCCTAAGGTTTTGAATCGTCGAACGTTGATTGATGCGGATTTTGGATCCTCGAACGTTGACTTTGGTTGCAACGCGTTGACTGGCGTTGACCTAGGGTTACGCGCTGACCGGCGTTGACCCTTAGGGTTTCGAATCGTCGAACGTTGACTTTGGTCGCAACGCGTTGATTGGCGTTGACCTAGGGTTACGCGTTGACTGGCGTTGACCCTCAGGGTTTTGAATCGTCGAACGTTGACTTTTGTCGCAACGCGTTGATTGGCATTGACCTAGGGTTACGCGTTGACCGGTGTTGACCCTAGGGTTTCGAATCGCCATTAACACAGTTTATACTCGTACGTTTGCTGGAGTATGCACAGTTTAAGCTCTTAAGGTATTGGAGCATAGCGGTCTCAAATGTCGGGGCTGCAGGACCAACTGTTAAAGCTGATTCATCTGCGTGTGTGGATTTTATCCTGAATTTGTTGGGTGCTCAAGTCACGAGACCAACTAGTGGAGTTGATGCGTCAATGACTCGCATTTGTAGAATTTTTGGCAAATTCTCAGCCATCAACGGATTTGACAATCCTTTACCGACTACCGTTTGAGTCGGGCTAGCATGCGGATTGTTTAAATCCGTTCCGCATGTGACGTTAAGCTAAAAGAGTTAACCCTTTTAGTGCTACGATATTGAATACGTAGACTTCGTCTTTCTCACGGGAATAGACTACCCGGCGACGCGTGTTAGGCGTTGACTTTAGGATTTTTGGCTAATCCCCAGCCTTCAACGGATTTGATTAGCCTTTACCGACTACCGTTTGAGTCGGGCTAGCATGCGGATTGTTTAAGTCCGTTCCGCATGTGACGTTGTGCTAAGAGAGTTAACGCTCTTAGTGCTACGATATTGAATACGTAGACTTCGTCTTTCTCACGGGAATAGACTACCCGGCGACGCGTGTTAGGCGTTGACTTTAGGATTTTTGGCTAATCCCCAGCCTTCAACGGATTTGATTAGCCTTTACCGACTACCGTTTGAGTCGGGCTAGCATGCGGTTTGTTTAAGTCCGTCCTGCATGTGATGTTGCGCTAAGAGAGTTAACGCTCTTAGTGCTACGATATTGAATACGTAGACTTCGTCTTTCTCACGGGAATAGACTACCCGGCAACGCGTGTTAGGCGTTGACTTCAGGATTTTTGGCTAATCCCCAGCCTTCAACGGATTTGATTAGCCTTTACCGACTACCGTTTGAGTCGGGCTAGCATGCGGATTGTTTAAGTCCGCTCCTATGTGACGTTTAAGCTAAAAGAGTTAACCCTTTTAGTGCTACGATATTGAATACGTAGACTTCGTCTTTCTCACGGGAATAGTTGAATACATAGGCTTCGTCTTTCTCACGGGAATAGACTACCCGGCAACGCGTGTTAGGCGTTGACTTATCCCTCCTTAGGCTTCGGGATGAAATTCCCCGTGCATCGAGTGCCCGGATTGGAAGTTGAGACAGACTGAGAAACGGGAGAGGAAGAATTTTATATTCTATCTCCCGGTGCTGAAGAGGAAGAATTTTATATTCTATCTTCAGCTGGAAAGGAAACTCAAGATGGGATCTCCACCCCCAGAATCCGGAAGGATGAAACTAAGAGTGGGATCTCCACTCCGAGAATCGGAAAAAATTTGGATAACCCTAACTGTCGGAGGGTTTGATTACTCGATTTGAAAGTGGACCTCTCGTTCATTGGGGGAATCGAGAGGGGATTTTGACTGTGGCCCTAACTTTTATAGGTTTGACCAGAAAGCAAAGAGAGTGGAATACGGGTAGCAAAGAGAGTGCCAACTCGTATTGTCACTCACAGAGAGACTTTTAATGCTAGGTGATCATGACCTGACATGTTGAGTCTGAGAAATGCCAATGACTGGCAGATGGAAATGTTGACGGATCTACTGTCGTCTAATTTGATCAGTGGATGGTTTGGTGAGGAAAGGTTAACCTATCAGAGGATTAGATCTCATCTCACAAAAGTAACTCATAAGAGTTAGAGAATTTTGATAAAAATAAGAAGAGACATTCTGACCTTCAGAGTTCGAATGAAGATTTCTTATTCGTCAATTCCACAATGACTGGGTTATCCCTAAGAATACCCATGTGGTATTCTTCCGGGAACTTCCCGATGCATTGGATTATCCGCCCCCAGCTTCTCTCTTGGAACTGGGTTTGACTTTGTTATCCGACCGGGTTATCCTTAAAAAATATTAGCGTAATATCTTCCAGGAACTTCCCGTCAATGGTAGGAAATAGTTTAGACTCATATACCTATTGGAGTATCAGGGAGTAGTTTAACCTCTTATACCGGTCGGAGGATTGAGAAGCAGTTTATACTCTTATACTTGTCGGAGTGTCAAGGAGCAGTTTAACCTCTTATACCGGTCGGAGGATTGAGAAGCAGTTTATACTCATATACTCTGTCGGAGAGTTTAACCTCTTATACCGGTCGGAGGATTGAGAAGCAGTTTATACTCATATACTCTGTCGGAGTCTTGCCATTCTCAACTGGCTTACCCTAGCGTTATAACGCCGGCTTCAACCAAGGTCTGAATGCTATTCTTGAGAGCAAAGCAATCATTGGTGGGATGAACGACCCTCCTATGGTACGCGCAGTACGTTGGATCTGCAGGATCGTCAGCTTCCTCCTGATTCGTGATGGACGGGAGCTTGATTTTGTCGTTTTTGAGAAGAGACTCGAAGATGGCGGGAATGTCTTCGTCCTTGAAGGAATATTCATTTTAGAGCCTTGGATCCGAATTTTCCTGTTGTCTTCGGAGCTATTGTTGTGGCGTTTGATTAACGTCAATAACTGTTGCAGGTGTGTCCCCTTCATCATGAGGTACGAAACTCGAATTCAGAGGGCTAACCATCGGTTGGCTCCTCTCGGTCTTCCTCCTTCTGAGGAAGCGTTCGGCCTGTTCTCCGCGCACCTTCAACTCTTTCCAAGTATTGAGCGGCTCCATTCCCATAACATCCAAGATGTTAACGGACAAGTTGTTATGACAAGTCTGCAAGATGAATTCCTCCGTGACGGGATCCTTGCTGTTCATTGCCTGATTGCGGAAGCGTTTGATGAAGATATCCACCGACTCTCCGTCTTTTTGTTTCATATCGAAGAGTGTCCTGACCGACACTTCGGTGTCATCATCGAAGAAATAAGCGAGGAACATGCTTTCCAGGTCCTCCCAGCTGTTGATGCTTCCGGGCTTGAGACGGCGGTACCAATCGAAGGCGGGCCCGCGAAGGGTGCCAACGAATGACCGAACCATCAAAGGCTCGTTGCCAGAGATCACCCCCAAGTGGGACTTGAAGTAGATTAGATGTTGAGTGGGCGAGCCCTTTCCGTTGAACGGGATTAGGTTGAACTTTGCCGGATACGGGATCGAATCCCACTCTTTCGGGTAAGGACACGGAATGCCGGTCTTCTTCACCTCTCGAGCAGACATCAGGGCGTCGATTTTTCTTTCGAGATCCTTCATCTTTTCGGCCTGATCTATATCCTGTTTTGGACAATTGTCGAGAGGAATGATACGACCACCCCCAGTGTTGTCATCACTGGTGGGTCCACCCCCAGTGTTGTTATTTTTAGTGGGGCCACCCCCAGTATTCTTGGGTGGTGCGTCGGCCATGACGACTTCGTCCACTTCCGGATCGCTGTCAACTGCGGCGTTCTGGGTGAGACGGCCGGACTCAACTAGCTGGTTCGACAAAGCTCGGATTTGTTGGCCGTGCATTTGTCTCATCTCTTGCATAGCCATTTCCATTTCAAACTTGAAGATTTCCTTCTGCCTAGCCAGGGCCTCTTCAATGATTTAGGCTACCTGCTCGGTGTTGACCATGAACACTTCTCGAGCTTGCCCTATGCTAGACGTTGTATCGTCAGAGGTAAGAGCGGAATGAGAATCTGAGAACTCATCATCGGAATGGACTCCTTCATGGACCCCATGGTCATTGTTATATCCGACGGCTTCTAGCTGAAGCTGAGCTATTCCCGGATCGACCCTGCTTCCTAGAGAGAAATTAGGGTCGGAATCACCTGAAATGATTGGGGATTTTCCCTTGTTGACCATGTTGAACTTCTAGGGGTTCATCCTCTCGAGCAATCGATCCTCTTTGGTGGGAACGCCTTGATTTGGGCTTTGTCGTTCCATCGGAGATTCTCTCGGATATCGAGACCCTCTGTGGAGCGGTCTTGGGGCAGCTACATGTTGATAATACTGCCCTGATAAATTTAGTACACGGACAGTGAGAATCCGCTTCCCGGGTGTTTCTCTTTCGAGATTCATTCGCACCCCCAGCCTGATAGTACAACTCACTGACGTTGCAGTCGGAGTAACCTATCGGCTGCTCACATGGGTTCTCAGGTATAACGCGTTCGTCTGTCCGACGCGTTTTCTTCTGAGTAAACATTGCCTTGTTGGCCCCTGCAAGAGTCGCACGTTTGGAATCACACCTTTGTGAGGGTGAAACCTTAACGGGCTCTTGGTCTTTTGCACGCACCGCCAAGATGGCCGTTGCAGGAATCCGTTTGTTAGGAGGTCGCGTACGACCCCCAGTCCGGGTGTTGGCTTGCAGCTCGTTCAATGATCTCCAGCTCTCTTTATCAAGCGCTTTTCCTCGATTCTCGGGTAGAGTGCCGATACGATCCTCCAGAGGAATCCTAAGCTTGGTGAAATCTCCGCTGCGGTGGGGATTCATCGGAGGTTCGGGATCTGAAGTTGACGAAGGCCGGAGAGCAACGTCGCCTGCTTTTGCCTTAGGCGTTGATTTGGCCTTTGGCACCCAAACTCGATCCTCCAGAGGAATCCTAAGCTTGGTGAAATCTCCGCTGCGGTGGGGATTCATCGGAGGTTCGGGATCTGAAGTTGACGAAGGCCGGAGAGCAACGTCGCCTGCTTTTGCCTTAGGCGTTGATTTGGCCTTTGGCACCCAAACTCGGTTGGATCTCGGCGATGTCTTAACTGCCTCTTCCTTTTGCATTTCTCGTGCTTTTTGCACCAGGGCTCGGGCATGCGCACGCAAGGCGCGGCGCTTCTGGATTCGCTCCTCGAGAGTAGAACGGGTTCTTTTGACATGAACCCATTTGTTCGTTTCTGCTTTGGAGGAGGGGTTGGTTGCTTGCCGTTGTTGCTCTTGGCGATGTCTGGACTTGAGATCTTCATTGTAGCGGATCCCGTCCATCGGCTCCAAAGCCTTGGCCAGCTGACGAGCAAGGCATTGACGCTTGACAATGTTGGAGCGTCTTCAGTAGCCATCTCCTCGGCGGAGGAGAAGTCCGGATCTGCGATCTCGACCACGTTGGACGACGCGGGGACGTCACGTGGTGCAAGTGCAGCAGCGGCAACGGGGTCTTGGATTTTCGAGCTGAAGGACCTGCAAACATTTATGAGAGAGGTTACCTTTCTGTACCCGTTTGGAGAGGCGGATCTGGAGGAGGAGGAAGAGAGGCCTTCTTTGAACTGTTGCCGATCGAACTCGCATTCTTCATTCACCCGGATCTTGAATGCCGGTTGCGTCACGACGGCGTCGGTAGCGATGCCGTTGGCTCCCACTGTGGTCGCCAGCTTGTTTGCGGAAAAAGTTGCTGTATTCATTGCTGCATTCATTACAACTTCAATCGTTACAATGAAACAAAAAGATAGCCTTTTTATAAGACTCCTACACAATGAAAACAATAGAAATACAACTCCTTTCAAACAAACGCAAGATCTGTTTGTCATCTCTTGCTTGCGTGGGTCTTTTGCCTGTGACGGGGATGTTGATATCCGTGGACCACCGGGGCACTCAGATCTGGTCCGAGAAAATCGGGCAGAGTTTCGTCTATCCGCGGGGGGATTTTAGAAACTCTGAACCCCGTCGATCCGCGTGGGATCTCAGAGGTGTAAAGCTTATGTCTCGGCTAAAACGAGGCACTAGCTCTCCTTTGTATCACCGCTAAGGGCAACACTAAGGGAAAAGAAGGTGGGGAATGAAGAAGAAGACTCCTTTGCTGCAGAAGGCTCGCTCACTCCTCGATCCGGCAGGGCTTCGCCGCTCTCTTAGAAAACCCCGACTCCTTCCTCCGGCAGGGCTTCGCCGCTCCTCTCTGGAATTTCAGATCTCAAAGGCTAAAGCTCTAGATCTGAAATTTCTCTCCCAAAACCAAGGCCAAGAGAATGGAGGCCCTAGGGGCCTATTTATAGGAAAACAAAGGGGGGGTAGGGGCTGGTTGAGGACACCCCCTAGGGGGGTGTCTCGGCTCCAAAACCGAGACACCCCTTGGGGTGTCTCGGCCATGGCCGAGACACCCCCCATGGGGTGTCTCGGCCAAGGCCGAGACACCCCCTTGGGGGTGTCTCGGCCAAGGCCGAGACACCCCCTTGGGGGTGTCTCGGCCAAGGCCGAGACACCCCCTTGGGGGTGTCTCGGCCAAGGCCGAGACACCCCTTGGGGTGTCTCGGCCTGGCCGAGACACCTGGGGTGTCTTGGCTTCGCCAAGACACCCTTCGGGTGTTTCGTCCTGGCCGGGATGCCCCCGGGTGTCTCAGTCTGATCCGAGGCCTTCTGGGTGTGTTTGCCGTTGATTCGCCGTCCCAACTCGGATTTGAGTGATTCCGGGTGCGTTGGATGCGCGACGAAGAGTTTGACCCGCTCTGGTGATTGGATTATCTGTAGAGTGGTCGAGGCATGAAGGGCGTTGTCCTTTTTGTGAACAGTGCCGGGTTCCCGATTGGTCCGGGTCTTCGTGATTCCGAAGTCCTATCCGCTCATGTAACTCGTCGATTCACTTCAGTCGTTCGTCGACGTCGATTAGGCTCATGTGGATTGGATGGTGACGTTCATCGTCGCTCGTTAACACTGAACCGGTTGTGGAGAACTATAGGCAATTTTTGATGCCTACAGATACCCCCTCCAAAGTGTTCCTGACTCGTTTCTTTTATAGAAGAGGCTGGAATACTTTGGATGTGATTGATCTGGCCTTCAGTCGGCGTAGTTAGCTTCAACTCTTGACTCTTTCGATTTTCGATCTATCCGATGCTTTGACGAATAGCCGAGGTTCTTCCGGCGCTGCGTTTATCGTCTGGCCGTCGTCGGAGTCTCGAGTCTGCAGCTGATGAATTGAGTTTGGCTCGTGTAACTTCTCAACAAAAAATAGGGAACAGTTTATACTCATATACCTTATTGGAGTATTTAAGAAGCAGTTTATACTCGTATACTTTTCGGAGTATTGATTCCTTCGTTGCAACGCATTGATCGGCGTTGGCCTAGGGTTACGCGTTGTCCGGCGTTGACCTTAGGGTTTCGAACGTCGTTGGATGCTCAAGTCACGAGACCAACTAATGGAGCTGATGCGTCAGTGACTCTCGTATTTATAGGATTTTTGGCAAATCCTCAGCCATCAACGGGTTTGATGCGCCTTTACCGACTACCGTTTGAGTCGGGCTAGCATGCGGATTGTTCAAGTCCGTTCCGCATGTGACGTTAAGCTAAAAGAGTTAACCCTTTTAGTGCTACGATATTGAATACGTAGACTTCGTCTTTCTCACGGGAATAGACTACCCGGCGACGCGTGTTAGGCGTTGACTTTAGGATTTTTGGCTAACCCCAAGCCTTTAACGGATTTGATTAGCCTTTACCGACTACCGTTTGAGTCGGGCTAGCATGCGGATTGTCTAAATCCGTTCCGCATGTAACGTTGTGCTAAGAGAGTGAATTCTCTGAGACTTTGTGCTATGATGTTGAATACATAGGCTTCGCCATTGTTACGGGAATAGGCTACCCGGCAACGTGTATTAGACGTTGACTTATCCCTACTTAGGCTTCGGGATAAAAATACCCCAGACTGGTATTCTGGTGTCTTTTTCAATCGGTAAAAGACTAAACCGGCGACGCGTGTTAGGCGTCGGCATATCCTTTCTTAGGATTCAGGATGAAATTCCCCATGCGTGTAAGGCATGGATTTTGGTGTTATTAATAACAACCTGCCACAATGTTGAATATGTGGACGGATGTTCTTTTCAACGGTTAAGAACTAACCGGCAGCGCGGGTTAGGCACAGACTTATCCTTGCTTAGGTTTCAGGATAGAATACCCCAGAATCGAGCTCTGGTGTCTTTTTTCTACGGAACAAGACTAAACCGGCAACGCGTGTTAGGCGTTGACTTATCCCTACTTAGGATTCGGGATAAAATTCCCTGTACCTGTGAGGCACAGATTTTGGGATTTGAAAAAGGTGGTGTCTTCTCTTGGGGCAAAGACGAACCCGAAATGGGAGAGGAAGAATTTTATATTCTATCTCCCGACAATGAAGAAGAAGAATTTTATATTCTATCTTCAACTGGAAAGGAGACTCGAGGTGGGATCTCCACCCCCAGAATCCGGAAAGGTGAAACTGAGAGTGGGATCTCCACTCCGAGAATCGAAAAGATTCGGATAACCCTAACTGTCGGAAGGTTTGATTACCGAACTAAAGATGAATTTCTCGTTTATCGAGAGTGAATTATGGTTTTGACCCTAACTGTAGGAAGGTTTGGCCAAACAGGAGTTTGAGGTGACCCTAACTGTAGGAAGGTTTGATCACTCGATTTGAAAGTGGACCTCTCGTTCATTGGAGGAATCGAGAGGAGATTTTGGTTATGGTCCTAACTGTAAGAAGGTTTGACCAATTGGGAACTTTACGTCCAGAGTGCACAGACACGGTGAGAATTTGAATAGGAGTTCTTATTCATTGCTGTGGTTTTGGGAACTTCCCGTTATGAATGGGAGTTCTTATTCATTACATTGCTGTGGTTTTGGGAACTTCCCGTTACATAAATCGTCCACCCCCAGTTTCCTCTGCGGAACTGGTTCGGACATTATTATCAGTTACCTAACCGGGTTATCCTTAAGAATATTAGCTTAATATTCTCCAGGAACTTCCCGTCAAAAGTGGGGAAACAGTTTAGACTCATATACCTATTGGAGTATCAGGGAGTAGTTTAACCTCTTATACCGGTCGGAGGATTGAGAAACAGTTTATACTCGTATACTCTTTGGAGTTTTGCCGTTCTTATTTGGCTTACCTTAGCGTTATGACGCCGGCTTCAACCAAGGTCTGAATGCTATTCTTGAGAGCAAAGCAATCCTTGGTGGGATGAACGACCCTCCTGTGGTATGCACAGTACTTTGGGTCCGTAGTGTTGTCAGCTTCCTCCTGATTTGTGATAGGTGGTAGCTTGATCTTGTTACCTTCAAGGAGGGATTCGAAGATGGCTGGAACGTCTTCGTCCTTGAAGGAATACTCTCTTTGGAGTCTCGGACCCGAAGTCTTTTGCTGCCTTCGGGATTGCTGTTGTGACGCTTGATCAGCACCACCAGTAGCTGCGGGTGTTTTGCCCTTACCACGAGAGGCGAAGTTTGAGTCCAGCGGATTAACCGTCGGTTGGTTCCTCTCGAAACAGTCGAATGCTACGTTGATGATTTGGTTGTAAAAAGCCGCAACAAAGAAGATCACATCAAGGACTTGAAGACGATGTTCGATCTCATGCGGAGTCATCAATTGAAGATGAACCCCACTAAATCCTTCCTTGGAATGTCCAGCGGAAAATTCCTTGGATTCGTCGTCACCACTAAAGGTATACATATCGATCCTGATAAGGTGAAAGTAATACATGAACTGCAACCTCCTAGAAATCTAAGAGAACTCAGAGGATTGCAAGGGCGTTTAGCTTACATTCGGCGGTTCATCTCAAATATTTCTGGGAAGTTCCAACCATTCTCTAAGCTAAATAAGAAGGGTGTGTCATTTATTTAGGACGACGCCTGCCAAAAAGCATTCGAAGATATCAAAACATATCTGGCGAATCCTCCTGTTCTCGTCGCACCAAAATCAGGTAGACCGTTCTTGATTTATCTCAAGGCGATGAACCACTCGATAAGTGCTTTACTAGCACAAGACGATGATAATGGTCACCAATAGGCAGTCTATTACCTAAGTCGGACCTTGGTAGGCGCCGAGTCTCGATATCCGATGATAGAGAAAGAATGCCTCACATTGGTATTCGCAATGCAAAAGATGCGGCATTATTTGGTCGGACAGACGATTTACGTCATTTCTAACGTTAATCCAGTACAGGTATTTATGACGCAACCGGCCTCTATGAATTGGCGGTTAGCGTAGTGGGCCCTTCTCTTGTCCCAATATGATTTGCACTTCAAACAACAAAAGTCGATCAAAGGACAAGCGATTTGTGATCTTTTGACGGCAAATCCGACAACGGATACAGCAGAAGTGTATGATGATTTGTCGGATGAAACCCACGAAGTTAACACTACATCGTACCAACAAGTATGGTAATTATACTTTGATGGTGCTTCGAGGGCAGTTAATAGGGCAATAACCCCTGGATGTTCTACAGTCTCCTCCGGAGTTGGAGTTGTCTTAATTTCCCCGGGCAAGCATGTGATGCCTCGGGCTTATTCACTGACTAGTCCGTGTTCCAATAACGTAGCTGAGTACAACGCGCTTCTCATTGGACTCAGTTTCGCCAAGGAGCTGGGGGTCGAATATCTCGAAGCTTTTGGGGATTCTCAATTAATAGTCAACCAAGTACGTGGAGAGTATGAAGTCAGGAACCTAGACTTGATCCCGTACCACCAGGAGGCCATCAAAATGGCAGATTCTTTTGAAGAGTTCTTTATTGAATACATCCCTCGTCTCCAGAACGCTTATGCGAATCAATCCGCCGAAGAGCACCAAGATTCTTCTATAATACCGGGACCCATACGTTATACCGTAGAGGGTACGATGGTTTGTTACTCCGATGCCTTTCGAACAAAGAAGCAGAAGAAGTTCTTAAGGAAGCACACGAAGGAGAATGCGGTGCACATCAGCCCGGTCCCAAACTGTATGATCGCATCAGGAGAATGGGATATTTTTGGCCAACAATGGTTCGTGACGCAATCGAATACGCCCGAGAGTGTCATGCTTGTCAAGTACATGCAAATTATATGCACCAACCACCAGAACATTTACACACATCAACCACGTCTTGGCCATTCGAGACATGGGGTATGGACATTATCGGTCCTATTTTTCCCCCTTATGGACATTATCGGTCCTATTTTTCCCCCTTCAGTCAAAGGTGATCGATTCATTCTCGCAATCACGGATTACTTTTCAAAGTGGGCTGAAGCGATTCCACTTAGAGAAGTGAAGACGAACAACATCATCGATTTCATCAAATATCATGTCATATACCGACACGGAGTGCCAAGACGGATCATTCATGATAACGGTCCACAGTTCATAAGCAACGCCTTCGTCAGGTTTTGTGACAAGTTCAAAATTCAAGATGTTTCGTCAACAGCTTATTATCCCACTGCGAATGGATTAGCTGAGGCATTTAACAAGACGATCATTAAGATCCTGTCAAAGCTCATGAAGACTAATAAACGAGACTGGGACGATAAACTTGGTGAAGCACTCTGGGCTTATCGCACCACCATACGCACACCTAAACGAGACTGGGACGATAAACTTGGTGAAGCACTCTGGGCTTATCGCACCACCATACGCACACCTACAAGAGCTACTCCATATTCGTTGGTATACGGATGTGAAGCTGTGCTACCATTGGAGATCCAAATCCCATCCCTTCGGATCAAGGTTGGATGAAAAGCGCTTGGAAGCTCAACAACACATTGAGTTTTATCAAGCCAGAATATCTAGGGCTTTTAACAAAAGAGTCCGACAAAGAAGCTTCAAGGAAGGAGATCTGGTCCTCGCTGCTCGCCGACCGATAATCCTAAACTCCAAGAAGAAAGGTAAATTTGAACCCAAATGAGAAGGACCGTTTGTGATATACACAATCTACTCATACTGTGCATATCGCC
Organism: Asparagus officinalis; assembly: GCF_001876935.1. Lineage (NCBI taxonomy): Eukaryota > Viridiplantae > Streptophyta > Magnoliopsida > Asparagales > Asparagaceae > Asparagus > Asparagus officinalis. The sequence goes on from NC_033800.1 coordinate 107,207,836, forward strand.
TGATTACTCAAGAGGGCGCCAGGCAATTAATGCCAATAAATGGGAAGTTCCTGAAAAAGTACTACCACTAGTATATTTAGGACAACCCATTTACCGGGAAGTTCCTTGAAGAATATTACACTTAATATTCTAGAGGATAACCCAAAATCATTTGCACCACCAAAATCCCTCACTGATCAATTTCAATTGACAGTGAGTCTACCAAAAGTGTCTTTCCGACCCTCTTGACTCTTTCCATGAACAAGAGGTCCACTTTCAGCTCAGAGTCCTCTTTCGATAAACGAAAGAACTCCCTTCTTTTTCTCTTTGGTTAGGCCTTCTCATGGTTATAACCGAATTTGAAATTTCACTTCGATAAACGAGGAACTCATCTTCAGTTTAGATAACCAAGATTTTCCAGATTCTCGGAGTGGAGATCCCACTTCTAGTTTCTTTTGCGCTGGAAATAGAATATAAAATTCTTCCTTTCCAGAATCAAGGAATAGACTATAAAATTCTTCCTTCCTTGTATTCGGGTTCGCCTTCACCCTAAAAGAAGACCGGGAAATAGAATATAAAATTCTTTCTTTCCCGCACCAATCTTTTCCAAAATTTATCAATCTAGAATTCATCCTAGGAAGTTTATCCCGAATCCTAAGCAGGGATAAGTCTGCGCCTAACACGCGCTGCCGGTTTAGTCTTTCTCCGAAGAAGAAGACACCAGAGTTTGATTCTGGGGTATTCTGTCCTGAAACCTAAGCAGGGATAAGTCTGCGCCTAACCCGCGCTGCCGGTTAGTTCTTAACCGTTAAAAAGAACACCCGTTCACATATTCAACATTATGACAGGTTGTTATTGCCGGGTAGTCTATTCCCGTGAGAAAGACGAAGTCTACGTATTCAATATCGTAGCACTAAGAGCGTTAACTCTCTTAGCACAACAAAGTCAACGCCTAATACACGTTGCCGGGTAGTCTATTCCCGTGAGAAAGACGAAGTCTATGTATTCAATATCGTAGCACTAAGAGCATTAACTCTCTTAGCACAACGTCACATGCGGAGCGGACTTAGACAATCCGCATGCTAGCCCGACTCAAACGGTAGTCGGTAAAGGCTTATCAAGCCCGTTGATGGCTGAGAATTTGCCAAAAATTCTATAAATGCAAGTCATTGAAGCATCATCTTCATTAGTTAGTCTCGTGACTTAAGCATCCAACAACTTCAGGATAAGATCCATACACGCAGATGAATACACTTTCATAGTTGGTCCTGCAACTCCGACGTTTAGGACCGCCATGCTCCAATACCTCAAGAGCTTAAACTGTGTATACTCCAACAAATGTCAAGTGGTTCGAAACCCTAGGGTCGACGCCGGTCAATGCGTAACCCTAGGTCAACGCCAGTCAAGGTGTTGCGATCAAAAAAGTCAACACGAGTCAATATATCATGACGGAGATAGTCAGTTCAAAGTCAATTCGATGACACGAGCCAAACTCAACTCATCAGTCTTAGATTTGAGACTTCGACGACGGACAGACGATAAACGGGGCACCAGAAGGATTTCAGCTATTCGTCAAAGCATCGAATAGACTGAAAATCGAAGGAGTCAGGAATTGAAGCTAACTACAGGTCCTTTACACTGACCAGGCTAAACCAGTCCTGAACCAGTCCTAAACTAGTCTTGAACCAGGCCGGTTCAGCTCATTCTTAATACTCCAATAAGGTATACGAGTATAAACTATTTCCTATCTTTGGTTGAGAAGTTTCTGGAGAATATTTTTCTAAAAATATTCTTAAGGATAAGTCAACAACGCTTCGCCGGACAACGCGTCGCAAATGAGAACTCAACGCCAACAATCGATGGTCAGTTCTATGTTGAACAAACACGAGCTAAAGATCAGAAAATCGGGAATCGACTTCAAGTTCAAAATTCCGACAACGGTCAGACAATAAATGCAGCGCCAGAACCCTTACAGACATTCGACAAAGCACCGAATAGCCTGAAGGATTGAAGGAATCAAGAACAGAAGCCATTCCAAGGTCCCGTTACACCGACTGAAGGTTGGGACAATCATATCCAAAGTATTCCAGACTCTTCTATAAAAGAACAAGGCTGAAGTACTTTGGAGGGGGTATCTGTAGGCGTATAAAACTACTTATAGATCCCTTAACATAGCTCGGCACGGTGATTCAACAAACCAACGAACCATCGGGCGACATATACAAACATGATCGTTGGACCGCAACACCGAAGCCAAGTGACACGCGACGAAGCGGATCAACGAGGCGAAGAGGATAACGAACCGCACGTGAACAACGGAATACATCCACTCGCGTCCGAAATCAAGCTAACAGTTCGGTGAGTCAACGAGTCATCCAACTGTATAACGGATTCGAACTCAAACACCGAAGCGGATTTACTGCCAAATCAGGATCCGGACTACCAAATCAGAGTCCAGATCAACAATAAAACTCGGATAAACCGCTAAACCGAACAACAGACACAACGGCGAACACCTGGCCAAAACCAAGCCACCCAAGGGTGGCTCAGTGGCTGAGCCACCCTAAGGTGGCTCGGCCACCCTAAGGTGGCTCGGCCATGGCTGAGCCACCCCAAGGTGGGTGGCTCGGTGCCTGAGCCACACTCAGATCTGGGCCCAGATCTGGGCCCAGATCCGCTTTCAGAGGCTACAAATAGAGGAGTAAGAGCTCATTTTTAAGGGGTTGGAATTTTGGAGCCGAAACTCTGCTGGATTGAGAACTCACCCTCGGATTTTCAACTTAGAAGACTCGGACTTCCAGATCTGGTTCTTGGCAATCATCCACGCCAAATAAGGCAGGACTTCGAGAGAGATCAGATCTGAGATCTACACGGTTTTCCTCCGGATCAAAGCTTGGCCTTTGATCCCGAGAAGAGTCTCGATTTCGCTTGGTCGATTTCGATTACTAAAGGCTATTATTTCCTTGGCGAAATAGTACCCCCGGCTGTTATTTCCTTCGTGAAATAAAACCCGCTATATCATGTAGATCCGACCGGATCAAGATCGCGCGGTGGTCCACGGATTAACCCCGGCGCAGGCGAAGAACCCACAAAAGCGAGAGACCGCAAAACAGGATCTTGCGATTCGTTCGACATAAAAGGAAAGTTGTAATTTTTATTTCTTTTTGATTTTGTTGTAACCGGATCTTATAAAAAGACCAGATCTTTTGTAATCGAAAAACTATTACTTGAGAGTACAATGGAATCAATGAGTGCAATTTTTCCCGCGAACAGAAGTTCCTGGAGAATTTTTATATGTAATATTCTTAAGGATAACCCGATCATGTAACTGAGTACAATGTCGGACCCAGTTCCACAAGGGAAGCTGGGGGTGGATTATTCATGTATCGGGAAGTTCCCAAAAGAATACCACGGGTGATATTCTTAGGGATAACCCAATCAATATAAAAGTGATAAGTAAAACATCCCCATTTAAACTCTAAATGTCGGAAGGTTTTCCATTATTGTTATCAAATTCACTAATTCTCATGAGTTATCTTGTTGAGACGAGATTCGATCCTTTTGACAGATTAATCTTTCCTCACAAAAATCCCCCACTGATCAAGTTAATTGACGGTGGGTCCACTAAATTTTCTGTCCACCAATTCATTAAGTCCTGATTACTTAACATCAAAACCCTTCATCAAGTGGCCAGTAGAAACCAGTATTTCTACTGCTACTTGTATTCCACTCCCTTTGCTTTCACGTCAAACCTATAAAAGTTAGGGCCACAACCAAAATCCCCTCTCGATTCCTTCAATGAACGAGAGGCCCATAAATTGAGCGATCAAGCCTTCCTATAGTTAGGATCATCTTAAACCTCCCATTCGGTCAAACCTTCCTACAGTTAGGACTAAAACCAAAATCCCCTCTCGATTCCTCCAATGAACGAGAGGTCCACTTTCAAATCGAGTGATCAAACCTTCCTATAGTTAGGATCACCTCAAACTCCCGCTTGGTCAAACCTTCCTACAGTTAGGGCCAAAACCACATCATGTAAACTAGAAATTAGAAGCAAGAACAAGGTCCTCCATGAGTTAGATGTACATGTTAAGATTCAATTAGATAGAACCATAGCTCTGATACCATGAAGGAAATCGTGCTATGTCTACATGCATAATACACAGCGGAAGACATGTATGTACAAAAATACTAAGCATGTAGAGAGCATGAAATATTCATATGGATCGTCTAATTAAATCTAACATGATCCTTATTATTAAGTGAGCATACAAGAGTTAGAAAGTCATACTTTCGTAGCGTGATTCGATGGAAGATCGAATAACCCCTAGCTCTTGCTCCTTGTAGTAGAAAATCTCCTTGTAGTGGATCTCCAAGTCTTCAAGTGAGCTTGATAAAATGGGAGTCTTCTTAAGACACAAGGCAAGATATCCACCCCGGGGTTCTTAAAATCCTACTACTTCCTCTTGCTCAAAGATTGCTAAAGTTTAGTAAGAGGAGAGCTCTCTTTTATTCTCTTATGGAAAAAAACACTTAGCCAATTTTTCATTAACCTTTCCATAAGAAAAAGAGCTCATATTTATAGAGTGAAATGTGTTCATGATATGAATGACTCATCCTATGAGTCATGCAATGAATCATCAAAAATTAATGATTAATCAAGTGAGTCATGCAATGAATCATCTTATGAATCATTACATTTCAAAACCATGTGCTAATAAACCATGTGCTCAAACCATACCACTAAGTGACTCATCTCATGACTCATTATACATGGTATGTGTATTTCATAAATGAGAATACCAAATTATTATCACTAATACAGTATTTCATAAATACGGTATATAGAATTATTCCAATCTTTAACTAATTAGTCACTATATGACCAAATAAATCAAGAGTTGACCAAAAGTCAATTGTTGACGAAAAAGTCAACTAGTTGACTAAAAGTTAATTTTATGGAAAAAATACTGGAATTCATTTCCTAAACACATAGCATTCCGATTTTACCGATATACATAACCGTTTATGTGTATCCGGAAGAAATCATATATGCGTATCAATCATACGCATCACTCCATAAATTGTGTTTCATAGGATTCATGTACGCGCTGTGTGTGACTCTAGGGCCCAACTTAAAAAACTCGGTAGTGGATCATATTCATAAGTACAACAGAGGTGCTAGCTACACATGAAGACCACCCGGGTATAAGTTGTGATAAAGGTCTGCAAGATGCTTATCCAATTTTATCAGGACCACTCAATGATAATACCGTACAGTCCGGTCTCTTCGTCAAACCATGTTAAACTATTGAGCCTAGGGTATGGCAAACTGTCAAACCCTAATAGCTTGATTAGTGTTTATTGATATTAAACTCATAACCTATATGATCAAACTGACACTCATTTTATCTTATTCACCTTGGCCAAGGATTTCTAGGCTATAGTTATATCAAACAATCTTATGACATCAACCCCTATACTGGGAGAGACGAATCCCTTCTTGGCATCTCAATATCTACTTATGTCTCGGGATGTACCCAACAAGAACCGTTATGCACAATTCAATAAGAACTGTGGTTAGGTAAAAGTCTAAATACATCTTTACTGACATATAAGATATTGCACTCATGCCTCAGGTCAAGAGACTACTATGTACTATATCACTTGAGAACTTCTATTTGACAGTTAAGTATATTACCAACTAGATGTTCTCGGCGAGTCGTTCAGTCAACTCATTCACTAATGAGTCACCTGTATACTGTATCTTGATGTCTCACATCAATGATCTAAGAGATTGATCATCTCCTTCAAAAGGAGAAATAAAGCATACACTAGTCTAAACCAAAGTGATGATGTCCTATCTCAACACTTCATCAACTAGGAACATTTTAGAATATACGTTACCGACTAATCAGATCTCTTCATTACGATCACTATCCGAAATGTCTGATAGTCTAGTATTTATTCTAAGGACATTATCTGTATATTTAGAACATCAGATAAATCTGACCAAAATAGCATACTATCATTTTGAACAAGGATGTTATATACATAGAGGTCCTGTTACAATATACAATAATTGCCTGCAGGGCACCTATATCTAACATCTTTTGTGCTGGAAATAGAATATAAAATTCTTCCTTTCCAGAATCAAGGAATAGACTATAAAATTCTTCCTTCCTTGTATTCGGGTTCGCCTTCACCCTTAAAGAAGACCGGGAAATAGAATATAAAATTCTTCCTTTCCCGCACCAATCTTTTCCAAAATTTATCAATCTAGGATTCATCCTAGGAAGTTTATCCCGAATCCTAAGCAGGGATAAGTCTGCGCCTAACACACGCTGCCGGTTTTGTCTTTCTCCGAAGAAGAAGACACCAGAGTTTGATTCTGGGGTATTCTATCCTGAAACCTAAGCAGGGATAAGTCTGCGCCTAACCAGCGCTGCCGGTTAGTTCTTAACCGTTAAAAAGAACACCCACCTACATATTCAACATTGTGGCAGGTTGTTATTAATAACACCAAAATCCATGCCTTACATGCATGGGGAGTTTCATCCTGAATCTTAAGAAAGGATATGCCGACGCCTAACACGCATCGCTGGTTTAGTCTTTTTCTGTAGAAGAAGACACCAGAGTTCGATTCTGGGGTATTTTATCCCGAAGCCTAAGTAGAGATAAATCAGCATCTAACACACGTTGCCGGGTAGCCTATTCCCATGACAATGGCAAAGTCTACGTATTCGAAATCGTAGCGCCAAGTCTAAGAGAATTCACTCTCTTAGCACAACGTCACATGCGGAACGGATTTAGACAATCCGCATGCTAGCCCGACTCAAACGGTAGTCAGTAAAGGCTAATCAAATCCGTTGAAGGCTTGGGTTAGCCAAAAATCCTAAAGTCAACGCCTAACACACGTCGTCGGGTAGTCTATTCCCGTGAGAAAGATGAAGTCTATGTATTCAATATCGTAGCACTAAGAGCATTAACTCTCTTAGCACAACGTCACATGCGGAGCGGACTTAGACAATTCGCATGCTAGCCCGACTCAAACGGTAATCGGTAAAGGCTTATCAAGCCCGTTGATGGCTGAGAATTTGCCAAAAATTCTATAAATGCAAGTCATTGAAGCATCATCTTCATTAGTTAGTCTCGTGACTTGAGCATCCAACAACTTCAGGATAAGATCCATACACACAGATGAATCAACTTTTATAGTTGGTCCTGCAACTCCGACATTTAGGACCGCCATGCTCCAATACCTCAAGAGCTTAAACTGTGTAAGAGAGATGGCAGGACGTGGTAGACCCCGTACCAGGAGAGCTACCCAGGCGGAGTCACAGCAGACTCCATTAGAGCAGCAGCCAGCTCAGTTCGAGCCTCAGCAGGCACCACCAGAGCCGCAGCAGGCTCCTCAGTACTTGGTGGATCTTATGGCTCCTCTCACATTTAGGACCGCCATGCTCCAATACCTCAAGAGCTTAAACTGTGTATACTCCAACAAATGTCAAGCGGTTCGAAACCCTAGGGTCGACGCCGGTTAATGCGTAACCCTAGGTCAACGCCAGTCAAGGTGTTGCGATCAAAAAAGTCAACACGAGTCAATATATCATGACGGAGATAGTCAGTTCGAAGTCAATTAGATGACACGAGCCAAACTCAACTCATCAGTCTTAGATTTGAGACTTCGACGACGGGCAGACGATAAACGGGGCACCAGAAGGATTTCAGCTATTCGTCAAAGCATCGAATAGACTGAAAATCGAAGGAGTCAGGAATTGAAGTTAACTACAGGTCCTTTACACTGACCAGGCTAAACCAGTCCTGAACCAGTCCTAAACTAGTCTTGAACCAGGCCGGTTCAGCTCATTCTTAATACTCCAATTAGGTATACGAGTATAAACTATTTCCTATCTTTGGTTGAGAAGTTTCTGGAGAATATTTTTCTAAAAATATTCTTAAGGATAAGTCAACAACGCTTCGCCGGACAACGCGTCGCAAATGAGAACTCAACGCTAACAATCGATGGTCAGTTCTATGTTGAACAAACACGAGCTAAAGATCAGAAAATCGGGAATCGACTTCAAGTTCAAAATTCTGACAACGGTCAGACAATAAATGCAGTGCCAGAACCCTTACAGACATTCGACCAAGCACCGAATAGCCTGAAGGATTGAAGGAATCAAGAACAGAAGCCATTCCAAGGTCCCGTTACACCGACTGAAGGTTGGGACAATCATATCCAAAGTATTCCAGACTCTTCTATAAAAGAACGAGGCTGAAATACTTTGGAGCGGGTATCTGTAGGCGTATAAAACTACTTATAGATCCCTTAACATAGCTCGGCACGGTGATTCAACAAACCAACGAACCATCGGGCGACAAATCCAAACACGATCATTGGATCGCAACACCGAAGCCAAGTGACACGCGACGAAGCGGATCAACGAGGCGAAGAGGATAACGAACCGCACGCGAACAACAGAATACATCCACTCGCGTCCGAAATCAAGCTAACGGTTCGGTGAGTCAACGAGTCATCCAACTATATAACGGATTCGAACTCAAACACCGAAGCGGATTTACTGCCAAATCAGGATCCGGACTGCTAAATCAGAGTCCAGATCAACAATAAAACTCAGATAAACCGCTAAACCGGACAACAGACACAACGGCGAACACCTGGCCAAAACCAAGCCACCCAAGGGTGGCTCGGTGGTTGAGCCACCCTAAGGTGGCTCGGCCACCCTAAGGTGGCTCGGCCATGGCTGAGCCACCCCAAGGTGGGTGGCTCCCCTCAGATCTGGGCCCAGATCCGCTTTCAGAGGCCATAAATAGAGGAGTAAGAGCTCATTTTTAAGGGGTTGGAATTTTGGAGCCGAAACTCTGCTGGATTGAGAACTCACCCTCGGATTTTCAACTTAGAAGACTCGGACTCTCAGATCTGGTTCTTGGCGATCATCCACGCCAAATAAGGCAGGAGTTCGAGAGAGATCAGATCTGAGATCTACACGGTTTTCCTCCGGATCAAAGCTTGGCTTTTGATCCCGAGAAGAGTCTCGATTTTGCTTGGTCAATTTCGATTACTAAAGGCTATTATTTCCTTGGCGAAATAGTACCCCTGGCTTTTATTTCCTTCGTGAAATAAAACCCGCTATACCGTGTAGATCCGACCGGATCAAGATCGCGCGGTGGTCCACGGATTAACCCCGGCGTAGGCGAAGAACCCACAAAAGCGAGAGACCACAAACCAGGATCTTGCGATTCGTTCGTCATAAAATAAAAGTTGTAATTTTTATTTCTTTTTGATTTTGTTGTAACCGGATCTTATAAAAAGACCGGATCTTTTGTAATCAAAAAACTATTACTTGAGAGTACAATGGAATCAATGAGTGCAATTTTTCCCGCGAACAGAAGTTCTGGAGAATTTTTATATGTAATATTCTTAAGGATAACCCGATCATGTAACTGAGTACAATGTCGGACCCAGTTCCACAAGGGAAGCTCGGGGTGGATTATTCATGTATCGGGAAGTTCCCAAAAGAATACCACGGGTGATATTCCTAGGGATAACCAAATCAATATAAAAGTGATAAGTAAAACATCCACATTTAAACTCTAAATGGCGGAAGGTTTTCCATTATTGTTATCAAATTCACTAATTCTCATGAGTTATCTTGTTGAGACGAGATTCGATCCTTTTGACAGATTAATCTTTCCTCACAAAAATCTCCAATGATCAAGTCAATTGATGGTGGGTCCACTAAATTTTCTGTCCGCCAATTCATGGCAATTTTCAAAGCTTGACGTGTTACGTCCTGATTACTTTACGTCAAAACCCTTCATCAAGTGGCCAGTAGAAACCAGTATTTCTACTGCTACTTGTATTCCACTCCCTTTGCTTTCACGTCAAACCTATAAAAGTTAGGGCCACAACCAAAATCCCCTCTCGATTCCTTCAATGAACGAGAGGCCCATAAATTGAGCGATCAAACCTTCCTATAGTTAGGATCATCTTAAACCTCCCATTCGGTCAAACCTTCCTACAGTTAGGACCAAAACCAAAATCCCCTCTCGATTCCTCTAATGAACGAGAGGTCCACTTTCAAATCGAGTGATCAAACCTTCCTATAGTTAGGATCACCTCAAACTCCCGCTTGGTCAAACCTTCCTACAGTTAGGGCCAAAACCACAATTCACTCTCGATAAACGAGGAATTCACCTTTAATTTGGTAATCCAACCTTCCGACAGTTAGGATTATCCGAATCTGTCCGATTCTCGGAGTGGAGATCCCACTTCTAGTTTCTTTTGTGCTGGAAATAGAATATAAAATTCTTCCTTTCCAGAATCAAGGAATAGAATATAAAATTCTTCCTTCCTTGTATTCGGGTTCGCCTTCACCCTAATAGAAGACCAGGAAATAAAATATAAAATTCTCCCTTTCCCACACCAACCTTTTTCAAGAATTTATCAATCTAGGATTCATCCTAGGAAGTTTATCCCGAATCCTAAGCAGGGATAAGCCTACGCCTAACACGCGCAGCCGATTTAGTCTTTCTCCGTAGAAAAAGACACCATAGTTCGATTCTGGGGTATCCTATCCTAAAACCTAAATAGGGATAAGTCTGCGCCTAACCCGTGCTACCAGTTAGTTCTTAACCGTTAAAAAGAACACCCGCCCACATATTCAACATTGTAGCAGGTTGTTATTAATAACACCAAAATCCATGCCTTACACACATGGGGAATTTCATCCTGAATCCTAAGAAAGGATATGCCGACGCCTAACACGCATCACCAGTTTAGTCTTTCTCCGTGGAAGAAGACACCAGAGTTCGATTCTGGGGTATCCTATCCTGAAACCTAAGTAGGGATAAGTCAGCGTCTAATACACGTTGCCGGGTAGCCTATTCCCGTAACAATGATGAAGTCTACGTATTCGAAGTCGTAGCAGCGAGTCTAAGGGAGTTCATTCCTGTAGGCGTATAAAACTGCCTATAGGTCCCTGAACACAACTCGGTACGGTGATTCGACAAACCAACGAACCATCGGGTAACGTATCTAAACACGAGTGTCAGTCCACAACACCGAAGCCAAGTGACACGCAATGAAGTGGATTAACGAGGCGACGAGGTTAACGAATCGCACGCAAGCAACGGAATGCATCCATTCGCGTGCGGAATCAAGCCAACAGTTCGGTGAGTCAACGAGTCATCCAACCATATAACGGATTCGAACTCGAACACCGAAGCGGATTTATTGCCAAATTAGGATTCAGATCAACAAATCAGAGTCCAAATCAACAGTAAAACTGGAAGACGGTAAAAACAACAAACACCTAGAGGGCTCGGTCAAAACCGAGCCAATCCTAGGTGGCTCGGCCAAAGCCAAGCCACCTAGGTGGCTCGGCCAAAGCCGAGCCACCTCCTAGGTGGCTCGGTGGCCGAGCCACCACCTGGTGGCTCGGCCAAAACCGAGCCACCAGGAGGTGGCTCAGTGGCCGAGCCACCTCCTAGTGTTGAGATCCGGTGCTCGGCGATCATCCACGTCAAAAGAGGCAGGAGTTCGAGAGGGATCGGATCTGAGATCTACGCGATTATCCTCCGGATCAAAGCTTGGCCTTTGATCTCGAGAAGGCTACTATTTCCTTGGTGAAGTAGTACCCGCGGCTGTTATTTCCTTCGTGAGATAACACCCGTTATATCATGTAGATCCGACCGGATCTAGATCACGCGGTGGTCCACGGATTAACCCCGACGCAGGCGAAGAACCCACAAAAGCGAGTGACCGCAAAACAGGAGCTCGCGATTCGTTTAAGGAAAGTTGTAATTTTTATTTCTTTTTTGATTTTGTTGTAACCGGATCTTATAAAAAGACCGGATCTTTGTAATCGATGGAATCAATGAAGAAAGCAATAATTTTTCCCGCGAACAATCTGGCGACCACAGTGGGAGCCAACGATCTCGCTGCCGAGATCGTCGCGTCGCAGCCGCGGATCTCGATCCCGGTTGAGGAGGAGGTCGAGTACGAATTCGACCAGCAAAAGTTCGAGGAGTATCTATCATCCTCGTCCGGATCCACGTCCCCCCGCAAGTCCAAGAAGTTCTCCTCCAGGAGAAAAGTTCGTTGGTTTGAAGAAGTTCAGAATGCCAACGAAGCTCTCACCCCAGCTGACGCCAAAGTTGCGTCGGGTGAAGTTCCGCTTGAGGGCGTTGTGACTCTCTCGAAGAGACCCCGCCAGAGGCGACGTCAACGCCTGGCGCGGCAACTCGCGAAGGCGATGGAGTCCACCGACGGAGTTCGCTATCATGCGGATCTGAAGAATAGGAGAGGCAAACAGCCTCAACCACCGATGAATGGCAGCTCTTCTAAGCCTCCAACGAACGAATGGGTCCGTGTCAAACGAAATCGTTCGACACTCGAAGAGCACATTCGCAAGTGCCGCGCAATGTCAGCGCAGGCACGGGCTCAAGTCCAAGAGGCCCGAAGAAGACTGCAGAAGGAAGTGGCCAAGAAGCCACCACCAACCCGTCAAGTTTGGAGGCCGAAGTCTAAAGCGGTGATTCAGACTAAGGCACAATCAGTGCGGCCTTCGAAGCAGGTTCAACCTCCGGTGAGCCGACCAAAGTCGTCAGTAATTCCAATAGCTTCTCCGGGAGATCCCGCGGAATCATCCTGAAGGAGAAAGTCAGTCTTGGAGTGCCTCGGGCCAAATCCCGACGAGAGAGGCAAAGCTCCAGTCCAAGAACGTTTGGGCATGATGAAGAAGTCCTGAACGACGCAACACGCTAGGGGTCACCATCACCTCCAACATGACAAGGAGCTCAAGGCAGCTGCGCGTACTAATTTGCGCATCGAAGTCCAGGAGCCCGCTGAGAACTCACGCCCACAAAGGCATGTTTCGAGGCGCGTGACTTTTGAAAGCCCAAAGAAGGCAGTTCGCCCTCAGAAGGAAACATTATCGTCTGATGACGATAATGTTATACCTGAGAAGTCGTGCCAACACACGATAGGTCAAGCAGACGAATTATACTATCGTGTTGGGGGTACGAGTAAAACCAGGAAGAGGAGTCCCCAAGGACTGGAAATTCAATGCCCTTGTTCCAAACTCATTCGGGCAGTATTGTCGGAGTGTAACTACACCAATACAGTTCTTGAAAGAGTTTCGGTTTTCGAAAGACTTAATACCGAAACGCCAAAACTAAGGCCTAGGCGTTTCCGACGAAGAAGAACGGTGGTTGAAGACGGAGAATTTCCGAGGGTCACCACTAACATGACCAGCAAGGGGACATCGGCACGGGATAATCTCGAGTCAATTCTGAAAGCACCCCGGCGTATAACCCATCTGCAGTCCGGAACCATCAAGCGTTCGGACAAGACTCCCTTCAGAAGATGAAGAATCTGATGCTGGCTCCGCGGTTGCATCAGATAATACGGTATCCAGCGAGGGACAACCCTGCGAGGCACTTATGATAAGTGCGGAACAAGTGGCCAAGATTCTTGAAGAGGCCATGGCTAAACAACAGGAGGCCTTCAGGTTCGAAATGCAGATGGCCATGCAGAACATGAAAGAAATGCATGACCAACAAATCCAAGCATTGACGAACCAGCAAGGCGAGCCGAGTCGTCGTAACCAGGTTAATCTGGAAGATGAGGACACAAATGCGAATGAGACTCATAATGCCAATAATCCTCCCATCAATGCAGGGGGTGGTAATAAGAATGCTAATGAAAACACAGGTGAAAGCTTGAAGATCAAGAACCTCGACAGCAAAATCAATACATTGATTTCCGCTCAAGAGATGAAGAAAACAGGCATTCCTTGTCCATACCCAAGAGAATGGGAATCGATCCCATATCCGGCGAAGTTCAATCTAATTAACTTCACGTCGTTTAATGGGATGGGTTCACCCACTCAGCAATTGATTTACTTCAAATCACACCTGGGGGTTATCTCTGGTAATGAGCCTCTGATGCTACGGTCCTTCGTTGGCACTCTTCGTGGAGCCGCCTTCGATTGGTATCGTCACCTCAAGACAGGAAGCGTGAATAGCTGGGACAACATGGAGACTAAATTCCTTGCTAATTTCTTTGACGACGACACAGAGATATCCATCGGGTCGTTGCTTGACGAGAAACAGAAAGACGGGGAATTGGTTGACACCTTTGTCAAAAGGTTCTGGAACAAGGCGATGAACTATCGGGACCCGATCACTGAGGAATTCATTCTCCAGACTTGCCACAACAACCTCGCGTTGGACGTGTTGGAAGCAATGGGGACAGCACCGTCCAAGACATGGAAGGATTTGAAGGTCCGAGGAGAGCAAGCCGAGCGATTCCTTGGAAGGAAGAAGGCGGAGAGAGGCCAACAGGCGACGAATGCTCCACAGCAGAATTACGTCCCACGGGGGAAAGGTAAGGCACATGCTAATGCAGTTGATGCTAATCAAACTTTCCAATTGCAACCTCAGCAACAGCCGCAGTAACAAGCACCACAACAATCTCGGGGGCAATGGCAACAACGGTCTCAGAAGCAGAAATCTTCGGAGCCGAGGTTTCCTAAAGTGTACTCCTTCAAAGATGACGAAGTTCCCGGCATCTTTAAGTACCTGTTGGAGAATAACAAAATACAGCTACCGGCGATTGTGGATCAAGAAGGGGCTAGCAAAGTGACGGATCCAAAGTATTGCGCATACCATAGAACGGTCCATCACCCTACCAAGTCGTGCTACCACCTCAAGGACAAGATCCAGGCGCTAATTGATGTAGGCGTCATAACCCCGAAGCCGTCCAAGAATGTTGGAGCAAATGCGGTGTCAATCAGCTTTGAATCGATGCCCACAATATGGTTCAAACCAGAGCGCATCACCAAAGTAGGAATGAAGACAGTGAACGATGACCCACATGGACAGCGCCAAAAAGGACTTATGCCACACACAGCCCCAAACGGCGAAATCCTCTGGGTTCATCCCACTCTCATTGAAGACGAACAGTGGGCGACTTCCTCGAGAAGAAAGGGCAAAGGCAAATCCTGCAATGCTACATCCGCAATCTTCGAGGAGGATGGCGATGAACCTCCTACTTTCCCGCTCTCCGAAGAAGAACAAGAAGTCTTAGCCACTAGAAGCGGAAATGAGTATCACTACAATTATCCTCCACCTAGTGAGCAGGGGGTGACTAAACGGGGACCAGCCAAAACTCTCACGGAGATGGGGGTGATTATGAGTCTTACACCGGGTGAAGAGGCTCGAAGACAGCCGGTGAATAAAGCGAAAGAGAAGAATCCCCAGGAGGTTCAGAATCCGAAGCAGTCTCGATTCAGCCGCCCGATTGAAAGAGACAAACCGGAAAGCTCGAAGACTCCGTAAGTCTTCGATATAATGGCTCAATTAGCCAACATTCCAGCACGGATAACGCTGTATGAGTTGCTGCGGTTGTCCAAGGAAACCAGGGAGGCCTTGCAAAAAGCTTTGGCCAATTCAGAGGTGTTTCTGACTCAAATCAAGCCAGTGCCTGAAGAGCCAGAACCGCTGAGTCAACACTGCAATATAGCGACTAAGAACCTTTCCTACATTACTTTCACCAAAGAGGATATGCAGACGAAGAATTCGAACCACGATCGACCGCTATATTTTATTGGGTACATTGGCTCCAGCAAAGTTAAGCGAATCCAAGTGGATCCGGGTTCTGCTGTGAGTATTATGCCGCTTCGCTTGATGCATTTCCTCGGCATCCCAGTTAGCAAGTTGGCGTCCACGGGCACTGTTATCTATGCATTCAATACTAGTGGGTCAAGACCCTTGGGTAAGATCCGGGTAAAGTGTCAAATGGGAGATTTGAAGACAGAAGTCACATGTTATGTGATCGATGCCGAAACTTCATATAATTTACTATTGGGCCGGCCTTGGATCCATAGTAACGTTATAATCCCCTCCACTCTCCATTAGTGTTTGAAATATGTCGACACTGATAATAAGGTTAGGACGGTGGTCGCGGATAAGCAACCATTCAAAGGGTATAAGAATTATTTCACTGATTCTCTCCTGTATGGTAACGAATCCGATACTAAATCATCGGCCCATGGCACGAACAGCGGAGAAGAAGCTGATACCGAAGCCGAATTTGATTACAATGGAAGTTATGTTCTAAATGACATTGTACCCTTTGTAATCAACCTTGACGATGAACAATCGTCGGAAGGCAGATGTAACTGGCAACTTGCCAATAATGAAATAAATAACG
The DNA here is from genome assembly GCF_001876935.1 of Asparagus officinalis. NCBI lineage: Eukaryota > Viridiplantae > Streptophyta > Magnoliopsida > Asparagales > Asparagaceae > Asparagus > Asparagus officinalis. The sequence continues at coordinate 107,224,058 of NC_033800.1, forward strand.
ATTTAGAGTACTCCCTGTCTCTTGATGACGTGATAAAAGAGTTGTATGATAATCCTTATTTGTATATGCCGCTTCGATCGTCCTATATAACAAAGGAACGCCTCCAGCATTCTTTCGGAACAACCCTGGTCGTCCCGAACAAAATAAGAGGCGCAAAAGAAGTGATTTACGGTAAAGGAAAAATCTCTCCATTACCAGATCATTTCTTAAGGGAAGATGAGGATGATGACAAACCTGGTCGCCATTTATCTAAGTATAGTCCGGAAGCGCGCAAGCTCATGGAAAAGCAGGGATATGATTTCACACTCGGAGAAGGTCTATACTTCGATCGAGGTCCTCGTACTCCAGCCAAAGCGGCATATGTACCAAAAGGAAAACCCGATGATTATTATAAATACGGACGAGGGTTAGGGTATGAATCTTCTTCAGAAGACGAATGTTGCTGGTTAATCAATAACCAATCATCTAAGCAATACAAAGATGGAAATTCGTCAGATGCCTCGGAATGAGATTCTGATACAAATCTGGGGGAAGCTTTCAAAGCCCTAATGGCGAACATGGCTACAGCTGATCCGTCCACAATGGAAGATGACGATCAAGTGCCAACATGGGAAGACCCGTGGGTTCATCACTTGAACATGCGGTATGGTGATAGGTTCGAACAGAGAGAACCCCCCATTGAAGATAAAATAGTCCAAGTTAACATGGGTGATGAGGCCAACCCAAAGCCTATATTCATCAGCGATAGTCTTCCCTCCAATGAGAAGGAGGAATTGATTGCTCTCATCAGGGAATACATTAACGTCTTCGCATGGAACTATGAAGATATGCCTGGGCTCGACCCCAATGTGGCAATGCACCGCCTCGATATCAAGCCGGATGCCAAACCTGTCAAACAACAGCAAAGACGGTTTCGTCCGCAGATTATGGAAGCCACTGAGGCAGAGGTTAAGAAGTTGATCGAATCAGGATTTATCCGAGAGGAACAACATCCAGACTGGTTAGCCAATATTATTCCAGTCATGAAGAAGAACGGTAAAATCAGGATCTGTATCGACTTCAGAGACCTGAACACGGCATGTCCAAAAGACGACTTTCCTCTCCCGATCACAGATGTCATTATCGACAATACGTGAGGATTTGAGAGAATATCTTTTATGGATGGTTTTTCAGGATATAACCAAATCAAGATGCACCCAGATGACGAGAAGCATACAGCGTTCAGAACGCCCCTCGGTGTCTTTTGCTACACGGTGATGCCTTTCGGTCTTAAGAATGCAGGCGCCACGTACCAATGAGCAATGACTAATATTTTCCAAGAACATCTCAGAAAAACAGTCGAATGCTACGTTGATGATTTGGTTGTAAAAAGCCGCAACAAAGAAGATCACATCAAGGACTTGAAGACGATGTTCAATCTCATGCGGAGTCATCAATTGAAGATGAACCCCACTAAATCCTTCCTTGGGATGTCCAGCGGAAAATTCCTTGGATTCGTTGTCACCACTAAAGGTATACATATCGATCCTGATAAGGTGAAGGCGATACATGAACTACAACCCCCTAGAAATCTGAGAGAGCTCAGAGGATTGCAAGGGTGTTTAGCTTACATCCGGTGGTTCATCTCAAACCTTTCTGGGAAGTGCCAACCATTCTCTAAACTAAACAAGAAAGTTGTGTCATTTATTTGGGACGACGCCTACCAAAAAGCGTTTGAAGATATCAAAACATATCTGACGAATCCTCCTGTTCTCGTTGCACTAAAATCAGGTAGACCGTTCTTGATTTATCTCAAGGTGATGAACCAATCGATAAGTGCTTTACTAGCACAAGACGATGATAATGGTCACGAACAGGCAGTCTTTTACCTAAGTCGGACCTTGATCGGCGTCGAGTCTCGATATCCGATGATTGAGAAAGAATGCCTCGCATTGGTATTCGCAATGCAAAAGATGCGGCATTACTTGGTTGGACAGACGATTTACGTCATTTCCAACGTTAATCCAGTACGGGTGTTTATGACGCAACCGGCCTCGATGAATTGGCGGTTAGCGAAGTGGACCCTTCTCTTGTCCCAATATGATTTGCACTTCAAGCAGCAGAAGTCGATCAAAGGACAAGCGATTTGCGATCTTTGGCGGCAAACCCGACAACAGATACGGCAGAAGTATATAATGACTTGCCGGATGAAACCCATGAGGTTAACACTAGTCGCACCAACAAGTATGGCAATTATACTTTGATGGTGCTTCGAGAGCAAATAATAGGGATATAACCCCCGGATGTTCTACAGTCTCCTCCGGAGTTGGAGTTGTCTTAATTTCCCCGGGGAAGCATGTGATGCCTCGGGCGTATTCATTGACTAGTCCATGTTCCAATAATGTAGCTGAGTACAACGCGCTTCTCATTGGACTCAGTTTCGCCAAGGAGCTGGGGGTCGAATATCTCGAAGCTTTTGGAGATTCTCAATTGATAGTCAACCAAGTCCGTGGAGAGTACAAAGTCAGGAACCAAGACCTAATCCCGTACCACCAGGAAGCCATCAGAATGGTAGATTCTTTTGAAGAATTCTTTATTGAATACATCTCTCGTCTCCAGAACGCTTATGCGGATGCACTGGCAGCACTAGCAGTATCACTTGCAGCCTCCCAAAACTGAGCTGTTAGTCACAGTAAGGACGCATCAGCTCTGCATACCCATATACGATATGGATATTGAAGAGGAAGATGACGGAAACATAAACGCCAAGGAGGTGAATTCAACTCAAATTGGGTCTGAGTCCCGAGATTGGCGCTTTCCTATCATTTACTACGTCCAATATGGTATTTTGCCAGAGGATGTAAAAGAAAGGGAATCAATCTGCCAAAGAGCACCAAGATTCTTCTATAATACCGAGATCCATACATTATACCGTAGAGGGTACGATGGTTTGTTCCAAGATTCTTCTATAATACCGAGATCCATACATTATACCGTAGAGGGTACGATGGTTTGTTACTCCGATGCCTTTCGAACAAAGAAGCAGAAGAAGTTCTTAAGGAAGCACACGAAGGAGAATGTGGTGCGCATCAGCCCGGTCCTAAACTGTATGATCGTATCAGGAGAATGGGACATTTTTGGCCAACAATGATTCGTGACGTAATCGAATACGCCCGAGAGTGTCATGCTTGTCAAATACATGCAAATTACATGCACCAACCACCAGAGCAGTTGCACATGTCAACGATGTCTTGGCCGTTCGAGACATGGGGCATGGACATTGTCGGTCCTATTTTTCCCCCTTCAGTCAAAAGTGATCGATTCATTCTCGTGATCACGGATTACTTTTCAAAGTGGGCTGAAGCAATTCCGCTTAGAGAAGTGAAGACGAACAACGTCATCAATTTCATCAAGCATCATGTCATATACAGACACGGCGTGCCAAGACGGATCATTCATGACAACGGTCCACAGTTCATAAGCAACGCCTTCGTCAGGTTTTGTGACAAGTTCAAAATTGAAGATATTTCGTCAACAGCTTACTATCCCGCTGCGAATGGATTAGCTGAGGCATTTAACAAGACGATTATTAAAATCTTGTCAAAGCTCGTGAGGACCAATAAACGAGACTGGGACGATAAACTCGGTGAAGCACTCTGGTCTTTTCGCACCACCATACGCACACCTACAGGAGCCACCCCATATTCGTTGGTATACGGATGTGAAGCTGTGCTACCATTGGAGATTCAAATCCCATCCCTTCGGATCGCTCTCGCAACCAAGATGAAGACAGAAGAACAACATCAGAAACGTCTCGAAGAACTCAAAAGGTTGGATGAAAAGCACTTGGAAGCTCAACAAGAAATTGAGTTTTATCAAGCCCGAATATCTAGGGCCTTTAACAAAAGAGTCCGACAGAGAAGCTTCAAGGAAGGAGATCTGGTCCTCGCTGCTCGCCGACCGATAATCCTCAACTCCAAGTAGATAGGTAAATTTGAATCCAAATGGGAAGGACCGTTTGTGATAGACACAGTCTACTCAAACACCGCATATCACCTGATTACTCAAGAGGGCGACAGGCAATTAATGCCAATAAATGAGAAGTTCTTAAAAAAGTACTATCCCTAGTACATTCAGGATAACCCATTCACCGGGAAGTTCCTTGAAGAATACTACACTTAATATTCTAGAGGATAACCCAAAATCATTATCACCACCAAAATCCCTCACTGATCAATTTCAATTGACAGTGAGTCCACCAAAAATATCTTTCTGGTCCTCTTGACTCTTCCTATGAACAAGAGGTCCACTTTCAGTTCAGAGTCCCCTTTCGATAAACGAAAGAACTCCCTTCTTTTCTCTTTGGTTAAGCCTTCTCATGGTTATAACCTAAGTTAAAATTTCATTTCGATAAACAAAAAAACTCATTTTCAGATTAGATAACCAATCCTATAAAAGGTAAGTTTATCTAAATTTTCTAGATTCTCGGAGTGGGGATCCCACTTCTAGTTTCTTTCGCGCTGAAAATAGAATATAAAATTCTTCCTTTCCAGAATCAGGGAATAGAATATAAAATTATTCCTTCCTTGTATTCGGGTTCGCCTTCACCCTAAAAGAAGACCGAGAAACAGAATATAAAATTCTTCCTTTCCCAAACCGACCTTTTCCAAAATTTATCAATCTAGGATTCATCCTAGGAAGTTTATCCCGAATCTTATGTAGGGATAAGTCTGCGCCTAACACGCGCTGCCGGTTTAGTCTTTTTCTGTAGAAAAAGATACCAGAGTTCGATTCTGGGGTATTCTATCCTGAAACCTAAGCAAGGATAAGTCTGCGCTTAACCCGCGCTGCCAGTTAGTTCTTAACCATTAAAAAGAACACACGTCTGCATATTCAACATTGTGGCAGGTTGTTATTAATAACACCAAAATCCATGCCTTACACGTATGGGGAATTTCATCCTGAATCCTAAGAAAGGATATGCCGACGCCTAACACGCGGCGCCGGTTTAGTCTTTCTCCGTAGAAAAAGACACCAGAGTTCGATTCTGGGGTATTTTATCCCGAAACCTAAGTAGGGATAAGTCAGCATCTAATACACGTTGTCGGGTAGCCTATTCCCATAACAAGGGTGAAGTCTACGTATTCGAAGTCGTAGCGCTGAGTCTAAGAGAATTCACTCTCTCAGCACAACGTTACATGCGGAACAGATTTAGACAATCCGCATGCTAGCCCGATTCAAACGGTAATCGGTAAAGGCTTATCAAACCCGTTGAAGGCTGAGGGTTAGCCAAAAATCCTAAAGTCAACACCTAACACGTGTCACCGGGTAGCCTATTCCCGTAACAATGGCGAAGTCTATGTATTCGACATCATAGCACAAAGTCTCAGAGAATTCACTCTCTTAGCATAACGTTACATGCGGAACGGATTTAGAAAATCCGCATGCTAGCCCGATTTAAACGGTAATCGGTAAAGGCTTACCAAACCCGTTGAAGGCTGAGGGTTTTCCAAAAATCCTATAAGTATTATGGTCAATCATTTCAAACGGAATGAGGAATCATAATAAAGATAAAGATAAAAACCAGTTTCACTAAGAAGATCAAAAGTCAAAGTATTCAGCAAATGAAATCATACATCAAGCCCATGGCTAAAAATCTGCTGACTAAACTTAGACAGCTTCTCATCATAAGCTTGCCTAAGCTCATCCTGCAACTCGGCTCTGATGGACTCTTCAGTCACGGCTGAAGTCTTCACAACAACCTCCTCTGTCTCAACCAGCTTCTGTTTCAAGGACCTCAGCTCATCAGATAAAGCAGTGTGTGCTTGCTGATCTTGTATCTTCGTCATCTGAAGAATACTCAAAGTCTCCTCTTTCTCACGGAGTTCTCTTCGGAGCTGATCTATCTGGGTCTCACAAGAGGCAATAGAAGAATCAAGCTCGTCGAGTGAGGATGATCTAATAACAAGGTTAGCCTCAACTCGGCCTAGCCGGTCCTGCTGTACCTGAATCTCGAGCTCAGCAAGAATCCGAGTATCACGCCATGTCTGTAAGTGAGTATCCAACTCGGCAGCAATGAATGAAGAGGCACCTGCATCCCGGAGCTCACGGAACATCTGAAGCCCGTGCTCTAGATAGCCAAGGTCATCAACTATAGCCTTCGCCAGATCCGGGTATCCTGCATCCCTTATCGAATTTATCCTAGAATCAAGGAATGGCTTAAACTGGTGAAGGGAAAGTCCGCCGTGGAAGAGTTTGCCAAGCATAGCATTCACAAAGGAGAAGAAAGAACGGACTTCTATGCAGATGACGATCTTCTCAGGGTCATTGTTCGATAACAACTCCTTCACGAGGACATGAAGACGAGAAGGAAGCCCTACACAAAAAGGAAAAATTCGTCAAAAGCCTTAATGAAGAAATAAATGACATTTCTCAGTTGCTTAATTTATACCTCCTTCCCCTTGAGTCACTGGGGGTAGTGGGGGTGTAACGGCTGTGGATGTATCGGCTGGTGTAGCTGGTCTCACAGCCGGCTCAACAGGATCAGTCTTGACAAAAGCCAGATCTGGGTATCCTGCATCCCTTATTGAGCTTATCCTAGAATCAACTATAGCCTTCCCTAAGAACCATCCTCGGGATTCTTAGGGAGTGTAGACTCAGGAAACATATCCTCAGGCATCTGGTCATCAATCTGAGGAGAGTCATACATGAAGTGGAGCATAGGAGTGTCCACAAGCAAACCTTCCCCGTCGAAATCTTCGGTCAGGAAATCTAACATGAGAAAATATAAACACGGCGAAAGAAGAATGAAGAGACTATGACCAAGGAAATGACTTACCTCCTACGGGTGCTTCAGCCTCTTCACTCTCAAAGTCCATGTTTGCCTCCTGCAATTTATCTAAAAGAGCAAGAAGCATGGAGACGATTAGGGAATGCACGAATTTTGGATCATTCAACTTCTTCGTGTGCCATCTAAAAGATATATTGTCAATGGTAGATGTACCTGGATTCGCTGAATCGGGTCCTACATTGATAGCCTCCCTAACATCGGCAGCTTCTGCAGGCTTTTCTACCTGGTACGGTGAGTCAGGCTCATCAGAAGATACAAAATCATGAGGAGCGGGATCGGGACTCAACTCGCCTTCCTCGCGCTCTCCTGCATAGAATGGAAAAGCATGAGCCTGAAATTCTAAACGATCAAGAGAATGGTCTATAGAGTAGATGTTACCTCCATCTCTAGCAGAATCGTCACTAGCCAAATCCATGTCAGATGCTCACGGATCTGCACGCGGCTTGTGGACTAGTTTCTTCCGCCTAGCAGCTGGAGCAGCAGTTGAAGGTCTTGCCCGAGTAAAAGGACGAAATTCTTCTTCACTGTCGGTCGCTGTCCCTAAAATATCAGATAGTGGTCAGGACTAACAATTCTGAAATGCAGAGCGAAAAGATAGGTGACTAACCTCACTCGAAATCTTCCTCGTAGTCTTCAGGATCTCCGCCTGAGGCCTCTCCAGCAGAACTGAAGGCCTTATTTCCTTCTGCGTCAATTCGGCGAGTCTTGCCCCGCGCCCTCTGTGACCGAGCACCGTCCCGAATCACACGAGAATCAACCTGAGAAGCTTTCTCGGCCACTAACTCTTCAATCGGCTTCACGGGGACAGTTTTGGTAGGTATGGCTCTATGAAACACTGATTCCTCACCCGAAAAGTCAGATAACCCGGCCTAATGTTCATTAGCCAATTAAAGTATCCAATATCTAAATGAGTTTGATACTCTCTCAGCTTCTCCTCATCAATCAAACACTCTCCATATCGGCTGGAGAACTACAGAAAGCAAGTGGAGAATGCCCAACACTTGTGGAACTGTAGCTGCCTTATGATGTCAGGGAATCCTCGACCCTCCAACTTGCCATTCTCAAGCAACTGTAGTAGGGGAACAGAGTGGTCTGTGGCGTTCGGTACCGACATCATATCAGAACGATGAAGGACAAACCAAGCCATCAAATAAGTATACGGAAGCTCCACCTTAATGGTAAGAATCTGAGTCGGCGATTCACTTTCTTTCCGTGTAAAAGCACTAGAAATCTGTCGAAGCCCTCGATGAATGTTAGCCACCATCACCGGAAGAAGCAAAAGTTCCTTTTTGTAGGCAAGTTGAACCGCTGGGTAGAGCACTTCCAATAGTAAAGCGTCACTGGACTGATACGGGACCACGTATTTCTTTAACCAGATGGCGAGGTAACCGGCAAGAAGGGTCATCGGCCGAATCGGTGCGGTCGCATGCCATAAGAATGATTTAAACTTGGTCCCTGCAGGAAAGCCACTCTCAGGATTGCTAAAGGTATAGGAATGAGCGTTAATCTTCTTCAGTAGAATATTAACCCCTGAAGGAGTGAGTGGTGCCAGCTCACAAATAGCCTCGCCGGAATTGCTCTCTAGATTTCTGAACAAATAAGACGCGAACTGCTTCAGGCTCACATTTGATTTAGTCCTCTTCGCTAAGGGCTCAGACTGTGCCAAAGCAATATGGTAGTGACATGTGAGATCCCATAAAGTCTCATAGCGGTCGGGCATACGGTCCTTCAGCTGACTCAATTCATGGTTGGAAGGAAAGTACTCCTGATATAACATCTGACCCATGGCAAACCAGAAATCTTGTGCATCTCATGGAGAGCCAAGCCCAACTCTCCTTGCCTAGTCAGAAAAGTGTTCGAATCCGGGTTATAGAGCTCGCACAAAGCAAAGAAATGCTTAGCGCTGACAGGAAAGCCATACATGGAGGCACGAATAGCTGCATATAGACCACAAGCGTGCAACTCCTTGCTCCATCGGCTTAAGACGTATTTCGTCATGCGAGTCCACCAAAGCTTGTCTAGAGAATGGACCCAGCCATAAAAGCTGTGACGCGTCGCAGGCATCTCCCGTCCTAAGTCAGCGAGGCGATTCCTCAAAGTAGAGGCAGAGGCAAGAAACTCGTTACGTGGCAGTGCATCTAGTCCCAGTACTCTAGGACGCAATCCAATGATGTGATTCCTGCTCGAACCAAGAACTGCCTGATGAGTGATATAGCCACAGTGAACGCTCTCATGCTCCTCCGTCAAGCGCCACGACATCTCCCGTTTAGCAGCCTGACGCCTAAGCTCAGTCAACGAGCAGTGTCGAGGAATCTTCGGCAAATATATGAAACCACCGCTATTCTTATGGAGCCACTGCTCGGCATTAATGAACACTGCATTAGGATCTCTGACAGAATCGCCAAATAAAAAGTCAGTCTTCCTGAGAGACTGAACAGAACTGGCATCCTTCACAAAAGGCGCATCTGTAATCAACTGTCGAAGAGCTCGATGTCCACCTTCCTTCACCACTTGGGCAACCTCTGTCGACGTGCCCGGAACAAACTGAAGCATAAGTGGAATGGGTGGAAAATCATCGGACGTCGAATAATACTCGTCACGACGTTCGTTCACCGTGAGATGAAAATGCTCCGGAAGGATACTCCACTGAAAACAAGCAATTAAACGTTTGTTAATTCCAGTTATAAAAGGAAATTGAACTCATCTTACAAATGGGTAGTATAGAGTCATTGCCTTATAAAGGGTGAGACGATTTGGCCACATTGTGCATTCATAAGATAGGGTATATCGACAATATATCCCTGCCTTATAAGGCACAATGCAGCGTGAAAACGCCCCCTTTATTTTGAGATATGGTTTTGACCAAGCAAAACCTATCTTTAATCCTCACCAAGGGAGAACAACGTGGGGAAAAAGGACTAATTTGCAAATTTCTAAGAAAAAGAGGACTAATTTGTAAATTTCCAAATATGCCAAAAATAGCTCACCAGCATACGAGGGAAGCACGCCATCAGCCGACGCAGCAGGGGAGCGACCTCTCGGGACACGCGACATGATGATCTGCAAAATAAATTAGGGGATTAGATCCAGAAAAAAAAAATTCCCCTTTTTTATTGCAATTCTACCCCCCTGAAAGACGAGCTCGAGGCGCCAAATCATAATCCTAACCCTCACATGCGATCCCACAAATTCATAAATTGAATTAAGCATGAAATATGTTAAAATCATGGAGGATATACCTGAAAGAAAGCTCGAGGATCCGACAAAAATCAGATCCATGAAATATGTTAAAATCATGGAGGATATACCTGAAAGAAAGCTCGAGGATCCGACAAAAATCAGATCCGACAAAAATATGTTAAAATTTTTATATGGAAATTTTTGAGGGATTTTTCAGTCTAAGATCCAAAGGAAGACTAGATCTAAGACAATTGTAAAGATTTGAGGGAGAAAGGATGCTCGAGGGAAGAGAAAATCCAAAAAGAGGGACAAGGGGGGGCGGCCCTAGAGAGGAGGAAAAGAGAGGCTTTTATAGGTGAACCAGCCTTGAACCAGACCGGACCAGGTTGAACCAGACCAGACCAGTCTAAATCAGTTCAAAAGAGGCTGAACCAGGCCAAACCAGGCTGAACCAGCCCAAGCCAGACTGAACCAGACCAGACCAAGATGAACCAGTCTGAACCAGTCTTGAACCAATCCTGAACCAGCCTTGAACCAGTCTTGAACTAGGTTGAACCAGTTTGAACCATATTTGAACCATAACTCAAATTGAAGTTAAGAGAACAATGACTTCAATGAAGAAAACAATTTTTCCCGCGAACAATTCTATTAGCACAACGTCACATGCGGAACGGATTTAGACAATCCGCATGCTAGCCCGACTCAAACGGTAGTCGGTAAAGGCTAATCAAATCCGTTGAAGGCTGGGGGTTAGCCAAAAATCCTAAAGTCAACGCCTAACACGCGTTGCCGGGTAGCCTATTCCCGTAACAAATGGTAAAGCCTATGTATTCGACATCATAGCACAAAGTCTCAGAGAATTCACTCTCTTAGCACAACGTTACATGCGCATGCTAGCCCGACTCAAACGGTAGTCGGTAAAGGCTTATCAAACCCGTTGATGGCTGAGAATTCGCCAAAAATTCTATAAATGTGAGTCATTGACGCATCAACTTTATGAGTTGGTCTCGTGACTTGGGCATCCAACAACTTCGGGTTAATATCCATATATGCAGATGAAACAACTGTAATAGTTGGTCCTGTAGCCCCAAATTTGAGACCGCCACACTTTGAAAAGTATAAGAGTATAAACTGCTTCTCAAGACTCCAGCAGATGTATGAGTATAAACTGTGTCAAACGCCGGACAACGCGTTGCAAATGAAGACTCAACGCCAACAATCGATGGTCGTTTCTATGTTAAAACAGCAAACACGAGCTAAAGATTATAAAATCAGGAATTGACTTCAAGTTCAAAATTCCGACAATGGTCAGATAATAAATGCAGCATCGGAACCCTTGCAGACATTCGACAAAGCACCGAATAGCCTGGAGGAATGAAGGAATTAAGAATAGAAGTCATTCCAAAGTCTCGTCATACCGATTGAAGGTTGGGACAATCATATCCAAAGTGTTCCAGACTCTTCCATAATGGAACGAGGTTGAAATACTTTGGAGGGGGTATCTGTAGGCGTATAAAACTACCTAAAGGTCCCTTAACACAGCTCGGCGTGGTGATTCGACAGACCAACGAACCATCGAGTGATATATCCAAGCATGTTCGTTAGACCACAACACTAAAGCCAAGTGAGACGCGACGAAGCGGATTAACGAGGCGACGAGGTTAACGAACTACACGCAAACAACAGAATACATCCAATTGCGTTTCCAATCAAACTAACGGGTCGATGAATCAATGAGTCATCCAACCATAGAGTCCACCACATCAAACAAGATCGGGAGCGGACTCGAACGAATCAAGATCAAATCAAGATCGAATTCGGACTCAAATCAGAGTCCAGATCAACAATGAAGTTCGAATAAACCGCAAAACTGGAAAACGGGCACAAAACCAAACACCTGGAGGGCTCGGCCGAAACCGAGCCACCTCTAGGTGGCTCGGTGGCCGAGCCACCTCTAGGTGGCTCGGGGGGCGCGCCACCCACCTGGTGGCTCAGCCAAAACCGAGCCACCAAGAGGTGGCTCGGTGGCCGAGCCACCTGGGCCCCACTGAGATCTGGGCCCAGATCTGAGCCCAGATCTGGATTGAGATGCCTATAAATAGAGAAGGAGGGTTTATTTTTGAGGGGTTGGACTTTTGATTGAACTTTGGAGGCGAAACTCTGCCGGATCAAGAGTTAAACCTCGGAGTTTTGGAGCTTGGAAGACTCGGGCTTTTCAGATATGGTTCTTGGTGGTCATCCATGTCAAATAAGGTAGGAGTTCGAGAGAGATCAGATCTGAGATCCACACGGTTATCCTCCGGATCAAACCTTGGTTTTTGATCCCGAGAAGAGTATCGATTTCGCTTGGTCGATTTCGATTACTTCTCCGGATCAAACCTTGGTTTTTGATCCCGAGAAGAGTATCGATTTCGCTTGGTCGATTTCGATTACTTGGGACTATTATTTCCTTGGCGAAATAATCCCCTCGGTTGTTATTTCCTTTGTGAAATAGCACCCATCATACCGTGTAGATCTGACCGGATCAAGCTCGCGCGGTGGTCCACGGATTAATCCCGACGTAGGCAAAGAACCCACACAAGCAAGAGATCGCAAAACAGGATCTTGTGATTTGTTCCGAAAGAAGGAAAGTTGTAATTTTTTTATCTTTGTTTGATTTTGTTGTAACCGGATCTTATAAAAAGACCGAATCTTTTGTAACCGATAAACTGTTGCTTAAGGAAATAATGACATCAACAAAGATGATTTTCCCCGCGAACAGGCCTGCTGTATTTCTCTTATACATAGATCGGGATTAATATTTAATTATCTACAATTTGAGATATATGGTATATACATAAGGGTAGTTTGGATTATTTCGCTCGACGTACTACATCTCGAGTTGTAGATTTTTAATTATTAATTTCATCTAGTGTATGACCTTGTTACTTGGATGATTATTCTGATCGTTGGCTGCATGATCGACTACTTGGATGATTATTCTGATCGTTGGCTGCATGATCGACTTGTTACTTGGTTGACTTTCTTGGATTCTCCTGATTATTATATTCTAGTGGTAGATTGGTTGACTTTCTTGGATTCTCCTGATTATTATATTCTAGTGGTAGATTGCATTTAGGTTATTAGTATTCAAGTAGCATGCTTCTTTTACTATTATTACTGTTTTTGCTTGTGTCGTTCGACTGTTCATATTTCTCCATTGTGGGATCTTGCCGTGTGCCATGCACCCTGACGTACACCTGTTTTTCTCTGGTGTACGTCAGATTTAGGAGATGAGCAGCCTCAGTTCGGGATAGTACAGGAGCCAGATGATTTGCAGCAGTAAGGTCTTCCACATGGATCAAAAGAATAATCTGAAGCTTAGACTTTTATTTCTGTAGTAGTTGATGAGCGCTAGATCTCTTTTGCAGAACCTTATTTTATTTAGTCAGATGTTGGATTTAGTTGTTTTAGCAGTACTTTCCTTTTATTTCTATTGGACTATGTATTTTTATATTTTTAGTTAGACCGTTTTGTAATAAGGGCGTGTTTGACCCAACTCTGTGTGCTGGATGATATTCTATTTGTGATATGTATCTTTTCCATTCTGAGTTGTTCATTATACTCTTGCTATGTGTGATCGGGGACCTTTGACTTCGTATTTTACATTTTCTTAACGTTTAGCGTATTAGATTGAGTAGAAAGAGTTTTATTATTTATTTCTACTCAACCTAATACGTCGTGGGCTTGTTCACGTTCCGGTTCCCAGGTATTTTGGGAAGCGTGGCGTGACAGGTTTTATTGGTGGCCCATGCAGGTCATGGTCCCGAGTCCTCACTAGTAAGGATATGGTAGACAATTTAGATACATATCATATTTCATCCGTAAGACTACAATTAAGTTCTAATACTATTATTTTGATAATTATATTTTAGTTACTATTTTTACAATATATTATTTTGATTTTTACCTTGGTTATCCTCTCAATCCTCGTTTTTCCTTAGAACCATGGTGATTACGCGTGGTAATGGTAGCCAGCCCAGTAGCAGTACAACACAGCCTGAAGTGGAACCGCACCAGCTTTTGGAGATGATTCATGGATTGGTGGCGAATCAGCAGTTCTTGGCTGGGCATTTGCAGCGGGAGCCTCAGCATCAGCCTCCCCATCGTCCAGAGTCTAGTGTTAGGGAGTTCCGGTATATGCGGCCCCCTTCTTTCTCTGGTACTGAAGGACCCCTAGCAGCGGAGGAATTCTTGAAGGTCACTGAGACTATTCTCACGGTGACCCATATTGCCCCTGCTGAATGGGTTGACCTTATGGATATTCAGCTCACCGACACCGCTCGGATTTGGTGGACTGCAAAAAAGGCTCATTTGGAGAGACTGATTTTGTGGGATAAATTCACAGACCGCTTCAACAGGAAATATTTTCCTCAGTCAGCTCGGGATGAACTCCTACGAAGATTTGTTGAGCTCAAGCAAGGAGGGCGAACAGTTGACGAGTACGAGGCTGAGTTTTCTTCTATGAGCCGATATGCTCCCCACTTGGTTACAGACCCTACGAATAGGAGGCATCAGTTTCAGATGGGTCTGAACTAGTATATTAGATTGGCTCTAGCTGATAGAGCACTTGCAACCTACGACACCATGTTGGATGCCGCACGCGAGATCGAGAGCGTTCAAAGGGAGCCTGAAGACCCACATGTGATCCAGAGCAGGACACCAGCAGCTCCGGCCTGAGATGACGAGCATACACCTTCGAGGCAGCAGCAGAATCTGCAACGACAATAGTTTTCTCAGCGCCAGCCACTTCCTCTTGTGCATCCCTATCAGCACCCTGGAGTGCAGACCCATGGTCAGTCTTCAGTGAAGTGTTCTTATTGTGGGCACGCTGGGCATACCCATCAGGAGTGCCGTAGGCGACTTCATCAGTGCTATGCTTGTGGAACCCCCGACCATGTCAGCCGGGACTGTCCTCAGCGACAACAGGCCAGCTTGCCCCCACCTCCAGTTCGGACAGCTCTTCTAGCTCCACCTTGGTCAGCCTCAGCAGCTCCAACTTAGCACAGACCTTACCCTCGAGCAGGACCACTTCCTCCACAACAGCAGGTTTATCAGGGAGCGCAGATGCAACAACCACCACATCAGACATTCATGATTACGGCCGTGGAAACTGAGGCAAACGACCAGGTTATTACAGGTAAGAGTTGTTCATTCTCAATTTTACTTGCATGTGATTTTCCTTATTAGTATTGCCTGATGATATTATGATAGTATTTATTTATGAGTGCTAGTTTAGACGTATTTTCTTCCTCCTGTAATATGCAACGTTCTTGTTTTTTCTGTTCTTGCTTTATCACCCTTTGACTCTGGGGCTTCCTATTGTTTATTGTCTCATCGATTTGCGAGTACCCACTCTTGTTCCATATCTCTGTCCTTGGGTTTGAATTCCGAGGACGGAATTTGTTTTAAGGGGGGGGGGGGTAGGATGTAAGGACCGTGATTTTTGATTTTGATTTGAATAAAATTTTTTGGTATTTAAATATTAAATATTATTTTTCTAAAAGAGTATTTGTATTTTTCCTAATTTTTTATGATTTAAAAATATGGTATTATAATATTTTAATGGTTTTTTAATTATAAATTTAGCTGTTCGGTAAAACTTTATAAATTAATAGTTAATTATTCATTATTGTTATTATTATTTTGAACATAAAATTTTAATATTTATTTGAATTATTTTTCTTGTATATTTTTATATAGGGGTATTTTCCCTGTGTTTTCCCCCTTACCGGTATATTTACCCTGTATATCTCTCTTCATCTCTGTGTATCTCTCCCTCTCCTACCCCACTTCCCCTAAATCACTCCTTAATTTCCTCCTCATTTCCCGCAATTCCCTCCTCATGTTTCCTCCCTGATTCCCCCAAAACCCACGTGATTCTCTCTCTCTCCCCTCAAAAGAAATCCCACCCTCATTCTCTCTCCTCTATTATTTATCCAGCTCACTCCTCATCTCTCTATCCTGTCTCACTCTCTTCTCTCAGCTCTCTTTATATATATCTCTCTCCCCATCATCACCACCATCAACCTCTCTCTGACACACTCTCTCTCTCCCTATCTCCATCTCATTCCCCGTCGCTCAAACCCCCTCTACCACCA
>NC_033800.1:107240654-107276963 GCF_001876935.1 Asparagus officinalis
CATGCTACCGGTGAACCCCCAGCACCACCTGCATCCCCTTCTCGTCCGCCTCTTCCACTTCGACGATGTCTCTTCAGATCCACGCCGACGAACTCAACCACGCTGAACATTCGTGCTTGAACCAGATCCAAGCCGCTGTCAACATCGCCTCGATCCCCACATGCCGCGTCCTCATTGACCCCGCCGCTCGTCATCAGGCCCCTTGGCCTCGTAGGCAAGATCCTACTTCTCTGGACTTGTCAATTCAATTTTAGATCTGCGAATTAATTATATGCATGTTTAAACTGTAATATAATTATGTTGTATGTTGTGATATATTTGCGTGGGATTGTTTGATGAACGATATTAATTATGATGTGTATTTTGAAAAAGATAAGAAAAGAATAATTTTAAAGAATATTTTTTAGAATTAATTATAATAAGGAAATATTTTAAAAGAAACTATTTTGTAAAAGAACTTTTAAATAAATAGATATATGATTTTATGATTAGAAATAACTTAAAGGAAATTATTTTGTAAAGGATTATTTTGGAATTAATAAGCTAATTATTTTTAAAGGTTAGTTTAAAAATAAATGGTTTATTTTGAGTAATTATAATAATAGATATTTTAAAAGAATTTATTATACTATACATGCACGTTCGATTCATAGTTATCCTATACAGTCATGTTCATGTCATATTGAGTCTCGTAATTATATTTCATGTGATTACTCATTTGATTCGTATTATTGTCTGATATCACATCTTTATCGTGCTTCCTTATACTTATGCTTGATTGCATTAGCCTAGAATTCCTTATAGGTTTGCTTTGCAATTCGCTACCGGGAAACGTATTATTATTTACAGCCTTTTATAATAAATTGTCGACCTTGTATATTATTGATGGCCTTGTATTGTATTCGTTGACTAATTTATGGCTGTGTATCATTGCGGTGGATGGCCTTCGTGCCTATGTATTTGGTTTCATTCCTGTGTCGGCTATACGCCTTGATTTCCTCCAAATTGTGGAGATGAACCGACTTTATTCTTGTAGGCGATTTCGCCGTTCTCACTAAAATAGGGAGGGGAGATTAACGTCCTGATTTATTGACAATCCTGATTTGAGCCCCTCTACACCTAGGATGATTTGTTTAGACTCATTCATTCATTCTATTGCTTAATTATTCAAAATTGAATCCGATGTCGCTTCTCGTTTCCTGTGCCGACCTATCTACAAGGGAACTAGATCTTGAGATTCTCCCCGTAGATGTCGTAGGATTCCTTGTTATGTCGTCATTATACTTATGATTATTTTCTATATTTTCTTTGGTTGGATCGCTCCCCGTTGACGTCGTAGGATTCCTTGTTATGTCGTCATTATACTTATGATTATTTTCTATATTTTCTTTGGTTGGATCGCTTCCTCATTTAGCGTGTATACTTCCTTTTCTATGATTATTTTCTATATTTTCTTTGGTTGGATCGCTTCCTCATTTAGCGTGTATACTTCCTTTTCGACAATTAGTAGTTGTTTCTTTATTCTGCATCGATCTATCTATCGTCGGACTTGACTGAAGGATTTCTTCTTTATCATTTCTAGTGCATTATAATATTACTATTTTCATATATATATGTATATATATTTATACTGTAAACAAATCATTATTACACGATATGTCATGTTATTATTGCACATGAATTGTTACATTACTATTGCCTTGCTGTGATTGAGAACCATTAGCAGTCATGACCATAGTGGCCTTGTTTGACCTAGAGACATGTGTTGTGTTGACTTAGAAAAGCAAGAAGAGTTGGGGTGGAAAAGTCTTTGTTCATGTGATTGGATATAGTTGTTGATATATCTTCTAGGCTCGTACCAGTGGATCAGCGTCGCCACTGGGGTTGGTTTGTTGAGTCAAAGTAGATCGGTGTCGCTACTTTGGTTCATGAATTTATTTGCTTAGATGATGTGCGAGCAATCAGTTATAAGATGATATGAACTTTGACTCTGTGTGAGATTTGTACCAGTGACCTGTTATAGAATGGCTAGTTACATGACCTTGTTACTTGAGGTGATTATGGATTCTTGTGAGATGTAGGCCTGCTGTATTTCTCTTATACATAGATCGGGATTAATATTTAATTATCTACAATTTGAGACATATGGTATATACATGAGGATTTCCTTGTTTGGATTATTTCGCTCGACGTACTACGTCTCGAGTTGTAGATTTTTAAGTATTAATTTCATCTAGTGTATGACCTTGTTACTTGGATGATTATTCTGATCGTTGGCTGCATGATCGACTTGTTACTTGGTTGACTTTCTTGGATTCTCCTGATTATTATATTCTAGTGGTAGATTTCATTTAGGTTATTAGTATTCCAGTAGCATGCTTCTTTTACTATTATTACTATTTTTGCTTGGGTCGTTCAACTGTTCCTATTTCTCCATTGTGGGATCTTGCCGTGTGCCATGTACCCTGACGTACACCTGTTTTTCTCTGGTGTACGTCAGATTTAGGAGATGAGCAGCCTCAGTTCGGGATAGTACATGAGCCAGATGATTTGTAGCAGTAAGGTCTTCCAGATGGATCAAAAGAATAATCTGAAGCTTAGACTTTTATTTCTATAGTAGTTGATGAGCGCTAGATCTCTTTTGCAGAACCTTATTTTATTTAGTCAGATGTTGGATTTAGTTGTTTTAACAGTACTTTCCTTTTATTTCTATTGGACTATGTATTTTTATATTTTTAGTTGGACCGTTTTGTAATAAGGGTGTGTTTGACCCAACTCTGTGTGCTGGATGATATTCTATTTGTGATATGTATCTTTTCCATTCTGAGTTGTTCATTATACTCTTGCTATGTGTGATCGGGGACCTGTGACTTCGTATTTTATATTTGCTTGACGTTTAGTGTATTAGATTGAGTAGAAAGAGTTTTATTATTTATTTCTACTCAACCTAATACGTCGCGGGCTTGTTCACATTCCGGTTCCCGGGTATTTTGGGAAGCGAGGCGTGACAATACGAAACAGTCCTAATACGCTCCACAATCTGAAAAGGGCCAATATATCTCGGGGCAAGCTTTCCTCGTCTACCAAATCGCTACACACTCTTCATCGGCGATACCTTTAACATGACGTAATCTCCCTCCTGAAACTCTAAAGGTCGCCGTCTATGATTTGCATAGCTCTTCTGCCGACTCTAAGCAGCTAGAATACGCTCCCTAATCAATGCTACCTTTTCGGTAGTCTGCCTCACAAGCTCTAGTCTAAGCAACAAGCTATCCTCTGGCTCTACCTAACAAATAGGGGATCTACAGGGCCTTCCGTACAATGCCTCATACAGAGCCATACCAATCGTCGCTTGATAACTATTGTTCTAAGCGAACTCTATCAATAGAATATGATTCTCCCAGCTGCCTTGAAAATCAATGATACAAGCCCGCAGCATATCCTCCAACACCTGGTTCACTCTTTCTGTCTAATCGTCTGTCTGAGGGTAGAAAACACTACTGTGCAATAATCTGCTGCCGAATGAATCCTGGAAACTCCACCAAAAGTGCAAGGTGAAAACTGATCCTCGATCTGATACAATCGTACCTGGAACTCCGTGAAGTCGAACTATCTCTCGGATAAATATCCTCACATATGCCTCGGTGGTATAAGTAGTCCTCAGTGGAATAAAATGTGCCGACTTTATCAAACGATCCACTATCACCCAAACTGAGTCATTCCCCTTCTTCGACTTCGGCAACCCTACAATGAAGTCCATGGAAATGTTCGCCCACTTCCCCTCTAGAATGGGTATGGTCTGAAGTGTCCCTGCTGGTCTCTGGTGTTCTGCCTCCACTTGCTGACAGGTAAAACACTTAGCTACATAATATGCAATATCTCTATGCATACCACTCCACCAAAAGTGTCTCCTCAAATCCTTGTACATCTTAGTGGTTCCTGATTCACTGTATATCGGGTACGATGTGCTTCATCAAATCGACCCTTCATTCTAAGGCCCCCATCTGCTCCAATGGTCCAATCATCCTTGGGCTCTTTGGAAATCTCCTCCTTTCGGATTCGAATCCAAGAGTCCTCTAACTGAGCTCTAACTACTCTGTCCCTCCAAGATGGCTGCACTGATATAGCTCCTAAGTATGTACTGGTCCTGCCAATCTCTAGCCTAAAATCGAACTAGCTAAGAGTGAGAAGATCTCAATACAATGAGCACCTCAAAGCCGCAACCTGATGTCGACGCTTCCTACTCAAAGCATCTGCTATGACATTCACCTTCCCCGGATGATACTGTATTGTGAATTCGTAGTCCTTGATGAACTTAATCCATCGCCACTGTCTCTGGTTAAGTTACTTTTGGGGGAAAAGGTATTTCAGACGTTGGTGGTCTGTGAATAGCTCGAACTAACTCCAAATCTTGAGTGGGGTAGTTCTGCTCATGCACCCTCAACTGCCGTGAGATATATGCTACTACCCTCTGAGTCTGCATCAAAACACCTTCCAAACCTACTAACGATGCATCCGTGTATACAATAAATGTCCTGTCACTGCTCGGAATAGTAAGAACTGGCGATGTAGTCAACCTAGCCTTCAAGGTATCAAAGGCCTTCTGGCAATCCGTGCTCTAAGTGAACTATACACCCTTCATCATAAGGCATGTAAGAGATATCACAACCTTCAAGAAATCCTGAATGAACTTCCTGTAATAGCCAGCCAACCCCAAAAAGCTATGAATCTTGGTAACCATCTTCGGCGGTTCCCAATCAATCACTATTGAAACCTTAGCTGGGTCCACTGCTATGCCTTCTCTACTGACAATATGGCCAAGGAACCTGACCTCAGAAATCCAAAACTCACATTTGCTGAACTTAGCATATAGCTGATGCTCTCTTAAAGTCTGCAAAGCCAAAACATAGATGCTGCTCGTGCTCGGGCTTCGACCTCGAATAGATCAGAATATCATCGATAAATACAATCACGAATTGGTCCAAGTATGGATGGAAAACTTAGTTCATCAAATCCTTGAATACCATGGGTGCATTGGTCAACCCAAATGGGATGACCAAAAACTCGAAGGACCCATATCGAGTCAGAAAGGCGGTCTTAGGAATATCCATCTCCCGAACCCGCAGCTGATGATAACCGGAATAAAGATCAATCTTTGAAAAATACTACGATCCCTACAGCTGATCGAACAAGTCATCAATCCAAGGCAAAGGATATCTATTCCGGATAGTGACTTTGTTTAACTCATGGTAGTTGATACATAATCACATACTACCATCCTTCTTCTTCACGAAGAGGACCGGCGCTCCCCACGGAGAATGACTCCGATGAATAAATCCCTGAGCAAACAACTCGTCCAACTAGGTCTGAAGCTCCCTCATCTCAGTAGGTGCCATGCGATAGGGTGCTCAGGATATCGGGGCTGTGCCCGGTTGTAACTTGATATAGAACTCAACCTCTCTCACACGAGGCAACCCAGGTATATTCTGAAAGACATCCTGATAATCTGAGACAACTCTAGTCTCGCATATATCAGCACTCTGATCCCTAAGCATTACCTCTCCGATATACACCAATAATGACTCCGCAAACTGGTTCCCCCGAGAGGTTGCCATAACTAACTCGGACCCATCATATGCTCACAAATTGACTATTTTTGTAAAACAGTCGATACTGACATGGTAGGAAGATAGCCAATCCATACCAAGAATGACATCAAACTCTGATATGCTCAACACTATCAGATCAACAACGAACTCAGACTCGTCTAAACTGATAACACACCTCCTACAAATGCTCTCAAAGAGCAACATCTTACCTAGAGGGGTGGAAACTGACAAAGGAATGTTTAGAGGCTGAGCTACGAGCTGAAGTCTAATCATAAAAGCATAAGATATGAAAGAATATGAAGCTCCTATATCAAAAAGAATACAGGCTGGAAAGGAGTTCACGAGGAACGTCCCCTCCACTATGGCCCCGCTCGCACCATGATCACGAGGAACTACCGCATAAACTCTACCGGTGGCTGGAGGCTACTCTGCTACTAGAGGTGGAGCATATGCAACTACTTGTCCCTGGTGGACCTCCTGAACTGTAGGAATATATCCCTCAATCTGCGGAACTACTGACGGTGCCTCTAGTCTCATCTACTGGCCCTGACCTCGGCCCTGAAATTGATTTTGCTATTGATTTTGCCCTCTCCCTTGCTGGGCTCCTGCTAGTGTACTGCGATACTCTGATTCTTTATGGGCAAGTTGGTGACACTTAAAACAAGTGCCCTGGAACTTGCGCTGCCGAGGTGCTCTCTGATCCTGCTGGGGTCCTCTCTTATGAAGGCTTTGCTGTTGTTGCTGCTGCTGGGGTCCTGAAAAAGATCTCTTATTCTTACCCTTATCCTTAGTATTCCCTTCCTTGTCCTTCTAAAACATAGTTGATTCATTCTCCTTCTGTAACAAGGTATCGACGAAGGTTAGGGTGAAGTCTTGCAAGAAACATCTACGCCTGGCGTTCCCTTGTCTGCCACATACCCATAAAATGAAGTAGGATCATAAATCTGCTCTCGAAATCAGCTACTGACATACCTCCCTGAGTCAATCTGGATAACCTGAGCTCTTTCTCGTCCCGTGTCGCGGAAGAGATATATTGCTCATCAAAGAAATAGACGAAATCCTATCAGGTGAGGGTCATCCTCTGCTCTATAGTGAACTGTAGCCATTACCATCTCCCTGCATTCCCTTTGAGACTGTAGGATGCTAGCCTCTGCTACTGAACTGATGTCACATTAAGTATCTCAAGGATATTACCTACATCCTCCTTCCATTTATGTGCTGCAAGAGAATCTGATAGTCCCTGAAACTCTGGTGCCCTCTGTTTTCGTCAAAAGTCACCTTCATTATCGATTTCAATACAACTTTAATCGTTTATAACAAATTCAAATAACAAAAATAAAAATTACAACTCTCTTGAAAATAAACACAAGAATCGTTTATCGGCTCTTGCTTGTGTAGGTTCTTGGCCGGTGACGGGGACGTTGATATCCGTGGACTACCAAGCAACCAGATCAGATCCGGAGCTTCATTGATTCACGAAGAAATCAAGAAGCTGAAGCAATTATCTCGGCAACAGCAAGATAATCACTCTTCTTGAGATCACGGCAACTAGGTAATCTCATGGGAAAAACACGGGAACTGCAGATCTGACGAATTCATCTTATTCGTGCTGACGAACTCGCTCCGATCTCCTCCTCTCTTTTGAAATTCATGCTCCTTTAGTCTTCAGTTTGGCAAGGCTTTGCCAACGCTTGAGAATTCTAGATCTAAAAAAATAAAGGCCCTGTGGCTGTATTTATAGGCTTCGGGAGCCCTGTTTTTGGATAAGAATGGCCGATTCCATCTTATCTTCAGTTATAACCACTTAATCACGTTCATGGATGATATGTTATCAGTTGGAGCAAATCCAGACGGTTAACGGTCAAAAAACCACCAAAAAATAGCCAAATCTGATTTTCGGGTCTGTAGACACTCATGGGTGTCTCGGCCAAGCCGAGATACAAATGGGTGTCTCGTGTCTCAGCTTGGTCGAGGCACCTTGGAGTGTCTCAGCCAAGCTGAGACACCTTTGGGTGTCTCGGGTTGGCCGAGACGTCAAAGAGGTGTCTTGACTTTGGCTTAGGGCTCGGCCTACGCATTCTGTCCGTTTTCACCGTATTTTCATCATCCGACTCAGAATCACATGATATAGAATGCGTCGAAAAGCCGACGAGAAGATCTACAAGCTCCCATGATTTAATCATATGTGGAGTAAATGGGACACGAGGGGCACTTCGTCTTTCGTAAGTGACGTGCAGCTCCCGGTTCATTCGTGTTTTCGTTATTCCGAAATTCTGTTGCTTCGCATGGTCCGTCGACTCACTTCATACATTTGTCATCATCAAATGAGCTTGACTTGAATAGTGATGTTCATCATCTTCTCTCTATCTCGAGCCGTGTGCAGGGCCTATAAGCAATTTTTGACACCTACAGATACCCCCTCCAAAGTGTTTCAGTCTCGTTTCTTATATAGATGAGCCTGAAATACTTTGTATATGATCGGTCTAACCTTCAGTTGGTGTAAAAGGTATGTAGTTAGCTTTGATTCCTGACTCCTTCGATTTTTAATCTATTCGATATTTTGACAAATAGCTAAAGTTCTCCCGGCACTGCGTTTATCATCTAGCCATCGTCGAAGTCTTGAATCAAAACCGGTGAGTTGATCTTGGCTCGTGTCATCGAGTTGACCTTGAACTGACCATCTCCATCATAATATATTGACTTGCGTTGACTTTCATCGCAACGTGTTGACTGGAGTTGACCTAGGGTTACGCGTTGACCGTCGTTAACCTAGGGTTTCGGATCGCCCGACGTTAACTTTTCATTCTAACGCATTAACTAACGTTGACCTAGGGTTAAACGTTGACCAGCATTGACCTAGGGTTTCGGATCGCTCGATATTAACTTTTTATTACAACGCGTTGACTAGCCTTGACCTAGGGTTTCGGATTGCCCGACGTTGACTTTTTTATCGCAACGCGTTGATTGGAATTGACCTAGGGTTACGCGTTGACAGGCTCTAACCTAAGGTTTCGGATCGCCCAGCATTGACTTTTTCATCGCAACACGTTGACTGGCGTTGACCTAGGGTTACACGTTGACTTGCGCTTATCAAGGGTTTCGAATCCCCCGACATTAACTTTTTCATCACAACGCGTTGACTAGCATTAACCTAGGGTTATGTGTTGACTGGCGTTGACCTAGGGTTTTGGATCACTCGGCGTTGACTTTTTTATCACAACGCGTTAGCTGGCGTTGACCTAAGGTTATGCGTTGACCGGCATTAACCTACGATTTTGGAGCGCCCGTCGTTGACTTTTTTATCTCAACATGTTGACTGGTATTGACCTAGGGTTACGTGTTGACTGACGTTAACCTAGGGTTTTGGATCGCCCGGCGTTGACTTTTTCATCACAACGTGTTGACTGGTGTTGATCTAGGGTTACACGTTGACCGACATTAACCTAGGGTTTCGGATCGCCCGATGTTGACTTTTTTATTACAACGCGTTGGCTAGCGTTGACCTAGGGTTACACGTTGACCGGCATTAAACTAGGGTTTCAGATCGCCTGACGTTGACTTTTTCATCGAAATGCGTTGACTGTCGTTGACCTAGGGTTACGTATTGACCGGTGTTGACCTAGGGTTTTAGATCGCTTGGTGTTGACTTTTCATCGCGACGCGTTGACTGGCGTTGACTGGCGTTGACCTAGGGTTACGTGTTGACCGGTGTTAACCTAGGGTTTTGGATTGCCCAACGTTGAATTTTTCATCGCAACGCGTTGACTAGCATTGACCTAGGGTTACGCGTTGACCGGCGTTAACATAGGGTTTTGGATTGCCCAACGTTGATTTTTTCATCGCAACGTATTGACTGGCGTTGACCTAGGGTTACGCGTTGACCAACGTTAACCTAGGGTTTCGGATCGCCCGGCGTTGACTTTTTCATCACAACGTGTTGAATGGAGTTGACCTAAGGTTACGTGTTGACCGACGTTAACGTTTTCATCACAACACATTGACTGGCATTGATCTAGGGTTACACGTTGACCGGCGTCAACCTAGGATTTCGGATCGCCCGGTGTTGACTTTTCATCACAACGCGTTGACAGACGTTGACCTAGGGTTATGCGTTGACCAGCATTGACCTAGGATTTCGGATCGTCCGGCGTTGTTTTGTGTTGATTTTCATCATAATAACCAATCACCGATGAAATTAGGCGAAATAGGATCGTGAAAAACACCTGGGGGCTCAACCTGGGCCAAGACACCTGTGGGTGTCTCAGCCTTGGCAGAGACACCCTTGGGTGTCTCTGCTTTGGCTGAGACATTCCTAGGTGTCTCAGCCAAGGCCGAGACACCCTTCGTTGTTTCAGCCTATTGTCGAGACACTCACCCCTTTGTCTTTCTTTTTTTTTGTTTCCTTGTGTTTGTGCTTTTATTTCCCTCTTAAACTCCCAAATTTCAAAAAAGAGTCCTTTTCTCCCTCAACTTCTTCTTCCTCCTCTTATTCAAACTCCGTTGTTTCTTCTCTTCAAGAACTCTCAACCTATCAAAATTCTTGCCTTAAAAAAAAAGCTCAACTCTTCAAAATAAATTCGGATTTCATCTCCTCCTCGGTCAAAGTTCTTCTTCTCCCAAGGCTAGGGTTCATCCATCTTCAAGCTCAAGACTTGATTTGGGTAAGCTTCCCCTCAAGAGCCCCTCCTTTTTTTCTTGCATTCTTAATTAAGAATCCATAGCTTTTACAAGAAAGATTGAAACTTTACTCTTGTAGTGTGGGTATGTAATGCAAAGATTAAATCTTGATGATGGGTTTTGAAAGTGGCCGAAAATTTGGGGGGTTTTATGCAAGAACAAGGCCAAATTTTGGAGGACTTTTGTGTAAAATAGGGCTGAAATTTTAGTCCACATTTGCATAAAATCCCCTTGATGGGACCTTGATTTTGAGGGGATTTTATGCAAATGTGGGCCAAATGGGACCTTGATTGTATACCCATTTGGCCACAACTTTGAGGGGTGTTTCATGCAAAAAGACCACCAATTGTTGAGGGGTTTATTTGCAAAAAGTGGTCGAAATTGGTTGGGGGACTTGTTTGAAAAGTGGCTAAAATTTTAGGGCTGAAATTTTAGGGCTGAAATTTTTAGAGTTTGGACTACATACCTATGACCAAAAGTTTTAGAGGTGTATGTGCAAATTGGGCCGAAATTTGTAGCGGGGTCTATGCAAAATTGGCCAAAATTTATAGAGGGGTTTATTTGCAAAATTAGCTAAAATTGTGAGATATTGAGGATAATGGTTTTCCCTTCTCGATCATGAACAAATTCAAATGTGTTCGTGGCTAAAATTTTAACTTGAACATGAGGGGTATTTTGGGTATTTCACCCAAAAGTTAATCATGAACGTTTTAAATACAATTTGAACCCATTGTTTGCATGCATAAAACGCATATGTTTAATTAGACTTCTACTATAAAATCCTATTCTTTTTATAGGACTTTAGATAAAGTTAATAATTTCCCTTTTAATTTTCGGGTACTTGGATTTATGATTGCAACTGATCTGTTGATTTTCGTTGTAGGTTAACCATGTCTCTGCGCCGACCGTGATTCCATAGGAGTCGCTCCTCTTCTCAGCATAGCAGTTGTAGTGGTGAGAGTTTTGCTTCTGTTGTTGACAGGCCATTGGTCTGACCCCTCAGTTTGATAAGAGTCGCTCTGAGGCATTCCGTCGCTTGATACGAGATGGGGGCCGCCGTTTACTGCG
Organism: Asparagus officinalis; assembly: GCF_001876935.1. Lineage (NCBI taxonomy): Eukaryota > Viridiplantae > Streptophyta > Magnoliopsida > Asparagales > Asparagaceae > Asparagus > Asparagus officinalis. The sequence continues at coordinate 107,252,009 of NC_033800.1, forward strand.
TCAATTGATTTATGATGCCACCTTCACTAAAGACTCTATTTCCACTCAGGCTTTAGAGAAGCCTGGTTATTTATTTGGAGACCATGTCGAGGATCGGGCTAAGCTGATTCTTGATGACGAGTACTGGTTGAATAATGATGAAGGACTCCTTCTATACATCCCTTGTATTCCCCGTTAGCATTCTCTCGCTCATTTGGAGACGTAGGCTGTGTGGTGACATATGTCCTGGAATCTTATAGATGATCATGACCGAGTTCATTATGGATTTATTTCCTATCATAAGACCCCAGGTTTTGATGGATATAATTATATTCACGGCCTTCGACCAGGGATTCTGGAACTTGATACCGCGCCACCAGACGAGGTGTCAGTAGCCGCCCCTACTGTGAGGAATCGTTTGACGAAGCTTGGGAGGAAGTTATCTCTGACAGAGTTTAGATGTTTCGGTTGTGTCTATTCTCCACCTAAAAAAGTGGTGGACTCGTATGACCAGTTATGTCTTGGGACGTTGGGAGAGTGATCTGAGAGGCAGTGGGTTGTATACACCCATACGAGCCACCATGTATGGATTCCCAGTCAGCAATCGCCTTTTCCTAGCATTATTGGAGACATATATCCCTGACAGTAACACTTTCTTGACTTGCAGTGGAGAGTTGGGATTAGCTCTGCATGAGATGCACAAATTTTCTGGTCTTCTGATAGGGGACTATCCGTATTAGGAGTACTTTCCCTCGAACCTGCAGTTAGAGTGGCTGAAGAAAGATTCTCCCAGTATGTATGACACGTTTTGGGACCTTACGTGTCATTATTATACATCCCTAATCAAAGTGAGTCCTCTGGCGAAGTGGAAGAGGCAGATCAGTCTGAAGCAGTTCGCTGATTATTTATTCTAGCATTTGGAGAGCAGTTCGGGCAAGGCTGTTTGTGAGTTGGTCCCTTTGAAACATTCTGCCATCAATGAGTTAATGGAGAGAACTGAAGCTCATTCCTTTACTACCACTGGCGCTGAGGGAGCTTTGCTTATGGGGACCAAGTTTCGGACATTCCTTTGTCATGCTCAGAAATCCATTCGGCCCAGGACTCTGCTGGCGGGCTATCTCGCCCTCTGGTTGAAGAAGTGCATCGTTCCATATTAGTTTTTTGATGCCTTGCCTATTGAGGTCCTCTTCCTCACCGTCGAGCTAGCTCACGGGAAGGAGCTTTCTCTACTTCCGATGATGGTTGTCGGCATTCATTGTGGCCTTTGGTATTTGGTCGATGGTCTTACACATGTGGCTTCTAAACCGTCAACCGAGCTTCTTTCTATAAAGGTCGAGCTTCCGTATATATACCTGATGGTGTGGCTCATTCTTCACCGTCCTGATTTGATGTCGGTGCCAAGTACTATTGATGCCTCCGTTCCTTTCGTGCAGCTGTTAGAAAGGAGTAAGTGGTTTGGGAAGACATTCACTGATGTACAGCGAGAGCTTCAAGTTCGTAAGAGCTAGGAGTTCTTCAAGTGTTTTCCTTGCTTCTCGGGCCGCTATGATGATGTGTTAATTGATGAGGAGAAACCAAGGGCCAGTCGGACTTTTCTTGACGCTGGTTGCTTCCGTTAGTTGGTGAACATCCATGTTGGATATCTCGTCCTTCGGGTGAAGGGTCGTTGCTAAATAGAACCTTATCTTCCGTACCGTTTCACTCGCCAGTTCGGTTACGACCAACCATATGTTGGAAACCCGAGGCGGGGCTTGAGGATCGAGGGGGGCCTTATTGACGGTGTTCGAGCATGGCTTTGGACTATGATGGGCTGCACTGAAGCCTATTTCGCTCTTCCTTCATCCAAGCACAAACCATTACTTACTTTCCTAAGTTGCAAGTGGCTCGTTTCTGCCAATGAGCTTCTAGATGTGAAGAGCTTCTCAGAGTTGGAGGCTGAGCACTTGGTTCAAACTACTATCATGACTGCTCGTAAGGCTGAGCTTTCGAAGAAGCAGGCGAAGAAACCTGTCAAACCCTCCCGTTCGAGCAGAGACAAGATGGAGGATGATGAAGAGCTCCTTCCTACTGATGATGAGGATGAAACTTTTGAGGAAGAATTTATGGACATGGATACCGACGGGGAAGAACCTGATACAGGTCTGTCAGACTCTTTCTTTTTAGAATTAATGGATTTGGCATTTTCTCGTTGGCATCAACGCTATACCCTTTCTAGATCTCAACTGGCTTATCAAAAGCCGGAACGAAAGGTCTTATTTACTTATCCTAACAAGATGACTCTCGTCACTCCAGGTAGGATGGTTAACGAGCACGAACCCCTTATTTTTTGTTATATGAGATCATGGCCCAGCACCGAGGCTTCTGCACAGGTTGAGATGCATACTAAATCCACGCATGAATGACCGGATGGTCCTGTCAGGGTTTGTCCTTCAAAGCGGAAGAATACCGCTCATAAATCGCATATTGGTTAACGGGCTCGCGGAGCAGAGTTATGAGGTACTACTGGCGAAAAAGAAGGTAATGCTCTACTATATTTACTACTTTAAAATAGCGCTCTTTTGGATTCCCTGAACCTAATCATGTTCCATGTTTCAGGAAGCCATGGCGGACGTGAACTTCAGCATGACTCTGTATTCTCTGACCCTAGCCATTTAGATGGCTCGAGCTTCGTGCAGCAAATGTGCGATGTCATTCGTGATGATCCTATGGATGTTGAAGTAAACAGAGAAGCTGAGCAGGCTGATAGCATTGAGCTGATGATCCAATGCTCAGGTATATCAAACATCAATAATACACTATTTGAGTAGTAGTTAAAGGAGTTAGGAAATTTGGAATTTGTTCCCCCTTTAATCACTTCCACGCTTCGTTCTCTTTTAGACAAATTAAAGAACGCAGGTACGAATATTGGGCAGAAGAGCCTTCTACCACTACCGCAGGTAAATCTGAGTTCCTTTCTCTTCCCCCCTTTTTTGTATATATCTAGCACTTAAACTCTTATGCAGGTATCACGCTAGAGAGGCCGGTTGAGGATGAAACTTTTCATGGTATGTGTCTTGGGGGATTCAGTGAACACATGTATATCTCAGCACCGAGTTTCTCGGGATCCGACAATAGATTGCTAGTTGAGATGTTGGAGGAGCATGCCACCAGAGAGGCTGCAGAAACATCCTTTGAGGGTGGTTCATCTACATGTATACATCTAATCTCTGACATTGTAATTTGTTGAAACTTCCATTTGACTGATAGGCAGTTCTAATCATAGGACCAGCCACCGGGACTGATACGGCTATGATTTTTGGCATCCCTAGTCTAGCTGAGGGTGATAGATTTGTAGGTATGCATATAATCTCCATCATTGTAATTCTCTTTATTTGTCAAAACCTCTATTTGACTGATAGGGGATTCTAATCGTAGGACCAGCCATTGGGACTGATACGGCTATGATTTCTGGCATCCCTAATTTAGCTGATGGTGATGGATCTGCAGGTATGTATATAATCCCCTCCATCGTCATTCTTTTCTTTTGCCAAAATCTCTATTTGACTAATAAAGAATTGTAATCATAGGACCACCCGTCATGACTGATACGACTATGATTCCTAGCACTGCTAGTTTGCCTGATGGTGGTGTCTCTTCTCCAAACCTAACGGGCATTACAGAACTACCTAGAGGGGTTGATATACCGTCGAAGACCACGCCTGCTACCATTCCTGAGTCTGCTGAGATTAGATTGACGGAGCCTATCATAGGACCTCAAACTGAAGGAACCTCTGTTGGTACTGGTACGCTCGTAATTTGCTCTGAATTTCCCCACTATATTCTAGAGTCTCTTACCCTTCTACACCAATACTTGTAGGGTCTCCGCTGTCTCCATATGAGCATGTCCTAGCCCTTTTAGCCGATCCTGATCCTAGCAAAGACATTTTCCAAGTGGATCTTGGTTATTTCGTCAACTTTTTTGACGGAATGATTGAGAAACTTCTTCATCAGGGATATTGCTTCAATCAGTTTAGGTGTTCCCTTGCTCGACATGATGATGATTAGAGAAGAGAGATATCCTGAGCTAGCTGATTCTCACTGATGACTTTGTTGTTCTAGAGTGTGAATTTCGAGAGTTAAAGGAGCTGAAGGCTAATTGGGCTTCTTCCTTCGTATCTTCTTAGTTGGAGCATAGACTGACACAATGGCGTGACCTCAGATCTTCTATTGGTAGCGAGCTTCAGTCATATGAGAGTTCTATCACGCAGATGATGGCTAGTCATGTGAGGAAGGATATGGATAGAGCCGAGTTACTCAGTTCTTTAGACTCCAACCACGAGGAGGTAGCCAGGTTGAAGAATGCCTTGAAGTACGCTGAGGAGTCTGGTGCTATCATTGTAGATGAGCTAGCTAGTTTGGAGAGCTCTCGCGAACAAATACTTGAGAGACTAGGATCTACATAGGAGAGATTGATGAAGCTAAAAGGTGAAGCCGCAAAGATCTTGAGCAGTTCTGAACATTCTGTCCGAGCTGATCTGCAGGCTGAGCTTGAGCAGGGTTATGCAGATAGGCTCTCTAGGTTGGAACTTCACATTCTCGGTCACCGATTGCATTCGGGCCGATGAGCTTTATAATTGTATGCTTTGACTTGATCTATTAGTAATGACCCAGTATTTGATTTAGTATTCTCATCTTGTATCATGATGTTTCTATGTTGATTGTGAACCCAGTGGACACAATGCTTATAGGATTTTTAGCAAATCCTCAGTCATCAACACACACTGCTGGAAACATAACTTTTAGCGACGGAAAAATCCGTCGCTAAAAGTAGAAAATCCGTCGCTAAAACCTTTAGCGACGGAAAATATAAAATTCCGTCGCTAAAATATCGTCCGTATAGTGATATTAGCGACGGAAAATCCGTCGCTAATTACTATTTTTGAAAAAATAAAAAAATAAAAAAAACGAATATTCCGTCGCTATTAACTTTAGCGACGGAAAATCCGTCGTTAATATTATCTATTTTCCGTCGCTAAAAGTGTATTTAGCGACGGATAATCCGTTGCTAAAAGCTTCCAATATTTTTTTAAAAAATAATTTGAAAATTGAAAAAACCTGTACAATAATATAATAAATTTAAAATCCTGTTCAATCAGCTGTATAATATTCATTCTCACGCATATATAACACATAATTTAATTAAAATATCCCAACATAGTAAGCGTTGTTTATACAGTACACACCATGATAAGTATTGTTTATACAACACACTCATTCATTGTTTTCAAAGGTAAAAAAACAAATCAGTCCTCTTGATCATCATCCTCATCACCAACTCCACCTTGTCTAGAAGTCCCGACCTGCAATTATAAATCAAACGTTAACAACATGGCATGACATTCAAGTATAGCAATAAGAGAGTATCATGGCATATTCTTATGTATTATACGCACGCACACACAATTTTTACAACAACGCATACACACACCCTAACAACGCATGCACGCATAATTTTTACAACAATACGCGTACACGCACAATTTCTCACCATATGCGCATGTACGCGTACATGCTCATACGTGTACATGCACATACGCGTATACGCACGCACGCACACATACACGCGTGCACGCATGCACCACACTCCACACCCCCCACCCCCCCCACCATGACCAAATCACCCCCCAAGCGATCACATAACCAACCATACGCACGCACGCACCACAACAACACAACCACGACCAACTAACCAATTCACCAACCAATACTATCATCACTACGCATGCACGCACCATCAACCAATACGATTTGAGGGTTTTGTAGGAGCATATTTGGGGATTTTGGAGCACAGAAAAGAGAGATCTTTCTGAGCTATTTGTTAGGGTTATTGGTTGAGAGATTGAGAGATTTGTTGGTGAGATTAGTTGGTTCGTTTGAGCGATTTGTAATCTCAATTTGTACTCTCCTTCTCTATTAGTGAAAACCCACCCCCTTCTTGCCCCGTAGACGTAGGCAATTTGCCGAACCACATAAAACCTTGGTGTTTGTGTTTTGTTTGGTCTTTCTCTCGGCGTTCGTTGGTTTGGTTTCTCAAAGCATCAGTCACAACAAGTGGTATCAGAGCACGGGCAACGCTTGGGCTATTTGGAGGAGTAGATCGCTTTGGAAGTTCATCTAGGGCTTCGTTTGGTGATAAAGGTGGGATCTTTTTGGTAAAAATCTCGTCTTTTTCAGTTTGGATCTATTTCTCGTTTGTTTCCGCATTGGTTTGGTGGTGCCTTGAGGATTATGGCCGAGAAAGAAGGAGTTGTGGGCAGTACTTCCGGCGTGAAGACCGTCCAAAGCTTGAATATCCACTCAATGAAGATTGATGTGGAAAAGTTCAATGGCACAAACAATTTTGGACTTTGGCGATGCGAAGTCATGGATGCGCTCAACGCGCAAAATTTGGAAGATACGTTGGAGTTGGACGGGAAACCGGACAACATTGATGAGAAGGTTTGGAAAAAGATGAATCGAACGGCGTGTGGTGTGATTAGGTCTTGTCTCACTCAAGATCTAAAGTATGATGTGATCAATGAGACTTCTGCAAAGAAGATTTGGGAGATCCTTGAGAGCAAGTATTTGACCAAGAGTGTGGAGAATCGCTTGCATTTGAAGAGGAGGCTTTACCGCTTCCAGTTGAAGAAAGGAACCTCCATTGGTGATCACATGAACCACTACACGAAGCTTCTTGCGGATTTGGCGAATGTGGATGTTAAGATTGAAGATGAGGACAAGGCGTTGTTGCTATTGAGTTCCTTGCCTGACGAGGAATATGAGACCTTCGTTCTTACTCTTATTAATGGGAAGGCATCTCTTTCGTATAGTGAGGTCACCGCTGCACTTGTGAATTATCAGCTTCGAAAGAAGGATAAGGAGACTTCGTTTGAGCCGGTAGCGGGGGCGTTGGTCGCAAGAGCAAAGGGTCCAAACCGTAGTGGGAGGTCGCAGTCTAGAGGGGCACATCTTGGAGTTCGTAAGAATCAATGTGCCTTTTGCAAAGAAGATGGACATTGGAAAGCCGATTGCCCAAAGTTAGTTGATCGAGCCGGGAAGAATAAGGGAAAAGCTATTCAAGCTTCAGAGGCGAATGTTGTCAAGGCTAGTGGCAACGATTCAGATTCGGATTCTTCGGGCTACTCGTTATCTGCACTGCCGTCAGTTTGTGTTGCCTACTCTACAGAGTGGATATTGGATTCGGGTGCTACATACCACATTTGCCCTAGGAGGGATTGGTTCTCCAGCTTTCAGGAGTTGGAAAGAGGGGATTTCGTGCTCATGGGGAATGATCACAAATGCTCTATTGGTGGTATTGGTACTGTTCGGATCAGGATGAGTGACGGGGTGATTCGGGAGTTGGTTGGAGTGAGGTTCGTTCCTCAGTTGAAGAAGAACATCATTTCACTTGGAGCTTTGGAGGCAGCTGGCTATAGGGTGACCTTGGCGGATGCACGCTTGAAGGTTACATTTGGGTCCATGATTGTGATGAAGGGCGTCAGAAGAAGAAATTTGTATTATTTGCACGGAAGCACGGTGATTGATAGGGAAATGACGACTTCATCAGATTCGGCTAGACTGTGGCATTGTTTGGTGCTGGGGTATATGATTGGTAATACCGTGCATTGGTTGTTGAGGAGTGCTATGACCTGCAGATTGAAGTCCTGTGAGCACATTAGGATGAGCGAGACCGTGGTGGAGTTTGGCACTTCTATCCATCGAGCGAGGGGTCTTTTTGGAGGTGTTCAGTCAGGCATTTGGGGGCCTTCCAAGGAGGCATCATTGGGAGGTAATCGTATCTTGGTTTCCACAGTTGGTGATTGTTCTAGGCATTATTGGGTCGCGACCAGTTCCCGTTGGTGTAAAGTCCTAGAAGTCAACAACAATTGGAAGAAGTGTATTGGCAGAAAGGTAACTCATTGTTTCAGCTTTGGTAGGGGTCCTTTCTTGCGTTGGTGCCGAGCTCACGGCAATAGGAGACACTTCATTGGTGTGGAGACTTTGGGGCGACGAGATGAGATGACAGTTTCGATGGGTCGTTCCTTTCTGGAGGAGGATCGGCGTTTGATGTCGAGCATTGGCATTGGTGTGCGGGCTTCGACATATTTGGGTCATCTTATGCATAGGTCGCCGACTGCTGCTTTAGGAGTTATTAGATCTGGTGGAGCTGCTTCAGATTTTGGGTCGCGTCGGATATTTGGATACCCAGCATTTGGTCACATCGTGGATGTGAGATTGGATCCGATTGCGCGTTTGGGGTTCGGAGGCTCAGTTGATTATCGTTTGGGAGCTTCTGATTTTGTTCTGAGCAGGTATGTCACTTTTGACTCTCGGCAGGTGGAGAGTGTTGATCAGGTCATTTGGATATCGCAGCAGGTGGAGAGTGATGCTACTCCACGTTGGGTGGAGATTACTCCACATACTCCAGATCATACTGCGTCATTTGGGATTCCAGCTAAGGTGACACAGGTTGGAGATCATTTGGTTTTGGATGCAGATGATGGATTGGTTTTGGATTCAGTTGCAGCTGGTAGATATAGTTTGGATATGGCCATTGGTTTACCTCAGGTGGAGGTGTTTGATTTGTCTCAATTTGGGGTCATTGGGAATACTAATATATATATATATATATATATATATATATATTACCTGATCCGCCAAAAACCGTCTCCTATATGCCTCCTGAGCATCAGAAGGCAGAGTCGATATGAACTGGGTGAATTCCAGCTCCCTCTGCTCCCGGCGCCTCCGTTCTTCCTCCGCCATCTGGAGTAGCTCCGACTCCCGACGCGACTGCCAATCTTCCATCGCTTTCATCCGCTGCTCCATAGTCGGGTCTTGAGAAGAACTGCATCCTGGTGGAGCTGCAGACTCGTAGGTGCTACTGGACTCGTACGGCCGATGCTCGGATCCTCTCCACCTGTATCTGTTCTTCCTACTCGGTCCAATGACGGTCTCGATGATGCTATCCTCCTCCTCTCTACTTAATCGGGTCGGAGTGTTAGAATCGACCTGAGTCTGTGATAATTGCTCCTGCACCTTAGCATGTAATTTCTCCTGCGATATACCAAAACAACCCGGTCAATTCTAACACATTTAAAATGCATTGTTATAAAAATTAAATATACAAATTAACTGCTACTTACAGCCAGATCCCGGTTCTGCGCTTTCTTCACTTCATCGGCGTAATTTGGACTCCAACCAGTCAGAATACGATCTGCAAAATGCCCGAGTTCTCCCCTTCCCTATTTTATTCACATATATCATTAACTCATAACACATAAATTATACTCAAATTGATAACCTAAGAGCTAATATATTATATACCTCAAGCGCCAATTGATGATAATGCTGGCTGAAGGACCTGAAGCCCCCGTGATGCTCGTAACTGCGTGGTGCATTGCGGTTCCTCCTTGCTATTTCAGCTTGTTCCTGCAAAAGAATGTTAAACAGATATAATATAGAATTTCAAACAATAAACGAAGATATATACTTCAATAATACCTGAGCTTCGGCCGTGTCCCAATAATCGCAAAGTGCAAAAAAATCAACTCCATCGGCGCGCTCGTCAAGATGCCAGTAACGCTCCCAATCTTCTGTTCTTTGAGTAAAATATTTTTTCTTCAGCTCTGACCGCCACCTCTTGAACGATAGATTGATTTGCGTGAAGCAGTAAGTCCAGGCATAAGCGTAATCGTCAAGAAAGAAAAATCGCTTCAGCATACAATGAAAAAAGAGATACAAATCAGTGTGTTAAACAAAATAATAAAATGACTAATAATTATGAGAATTAAAATAAATGACTCACACATATATATCGCCAACAAGCCACCAGCGCATCAATCCGCTGCGACTTCCACGTCAAATATATGTTGAAGAAATCATGTCTCCTGGCTAAAGCGGCGAGGAAATTGTTGAATGAGTTAGCAAATGGCCCGACAGGCACGCCGTTCTCCCATCGGATCACGGCCCTCCGATGAATATCTGGGATGAGGTTCTGTGTCTTGGTACCACTGCGGCCGCGCCTAGTAGGTCGCTCGGTACCTACGAAAAAATGAAATTCAGGCGAAATATAAATCAATCAATATCGATAATACAAATTAAAATATTAACATATAAACTATAAAAATCTATACACACCTTTCAATTCGAGGCATCTACGCCTTGCTTGTTCATACCTCTGCTGTGCGATAAGTCGCAAATCATGATAAGCATCCCAATCCTCCTTCACCTTGGCCGGGTCGTGGGCTCGCTGATCCGGAATAGAATCCGGCGGTAGTGGCGCAGCTTCTACAGCTGTGCTATATGGCTCATATCGGCGCTCCTCCAATACATCTGCAGCCTGAGGAGGCGACGGCGGCATCTCTGCATGCTGGGCAGGATCAACGAGTGTCTCCGCATCAGGTGGAGCATCTCCTCGTCCTGTGTCCTGTGGCGGCCCGTCATGTGTAGCAGCGATGCGGCCTGCGTAGGAAATGTGAAAAAATAATGTTAGGCTCGTATTAATAGTTTATAGAAATGTACAGATATAATAAATAAATAAAAATACCTGACGTAGAGCCATGTGCGTCGCCTCCAGAATGTCTACCAAAAACTCTCTCAAGCGCTCTCTTACGTAATCCTTTTGTCATCTATACTTTGAAAACATAATGAGTACCCAACAAAACTATAATACATGACAAAAACTGATACATGATAACCAGTCAAACAGATAATATAAATGCAATACTATAATACATAACACAAACTGATATACGATAACCAGTCAAACAAATAATATAAAGGCAATACTATAATACATGACACAAACTGATACATGATAACCAGTCAAACAGATAATATAAAGGCAATACTATAATACATGACACAAACTGATACATGATAACCAGTCAAACAGATAATATAAAGGCAATACTATAATACATGACAAAAACTGATACATGATAACCAGTCAAACAGATAATATAAAGGCAATACTATAATACATAACACAAACTGATACATGTTAACCAGTCAAACAGATACATGAATGTTCTTTTTAAATCATAACCAAGCATTATATTATTATGATGATGTTGAGGCTCTACTCTGCGACCGTGTGCGGTTAGCCTGCGATCGTGTGCGTGCCGACAAAAGGACTGTCCTTATAGTTTTATCGACTCTACCGTGGACTCGTTTTTTGATTTTACGCCTTGGCTCACATATAATCGCAGGTACATCAGGGCGCGCCAGTGCAATTTCATCCACCAGATTATTTTGTGTCAATGAAAACTCAGCAACTGTTTCGTCGGCCAAGATAACATCTTCATGATCTTCGTCAGACACGGCTTCATGAATGTAGGATCTAGGCGGATTCTTAAGGACAACCCATTCGTCATTTTTCATTATATCTTTGACATAAAAGCACTGTTTTGCGTGAGCAGCTAACATGTACTTTTCAGTCTGATATATTTCCTTGTTAAGATTAACGAGTGTGTAACCGTAGTCATCCTTCGCCTTTTTCAGCTCACTCCAACGAACCTTAAACATCACATGTCTGACTTCATTATTAATCCCATAGAAAATCTCCACAATGTCTTCTACCTGACCGTAGCAATAGATTTCACCTTGTATCGGATTTAGATCTTTTGAACTAGCGTATGACAGTTGCGAGAAGGAGCAGAACACACCGCTATTTTGCGTTTGTCGTCTCTCTTCGAAACCGATGGTGTTAAACCTAAAGCCGTTGATACAGTAGCCTCCATAACGCTTAACCACGTTAGAAGGACCTCTGGCATATAAACATATTTTTGCAGGCAGGTTAACCCCATTCGTAATACGTCGGTCAACCTTTAAGAAAAGAAACAAATAGTTTAAATATCTGTTGTCAGGCACATATTTGATATACGAATCAGAAATGTAAATAAATCTTACTTCACCCTTCAGCCATGCAGGGAATTGTCTAGAGTGTGTGTCCATAACTCTTTTGTTTTTTGTTCTGCATTTAAGAATAGTCTGGACATATCGGATGTGAAGCCTAGAATAAAATCATTTACAACAGTTAAATAGAGATAGTTATTGTGATGTGATATGATCTGATTCAAACAGTTAAATACTTACGTCGCGTATATGTTAAATGTAGTATCATTACTCAAGATATATGTGTGGGCTTGATCTAGCTCCATTCTGGGGAATCTAGTGTCCTCCCCACGATCATTATAGAATGTTCCGTCAATTATTCGTTGGGGACGGTTGAGCCTTGTCTCCACACCCCCAAGTAACGAGAGATGAAATACAAACTCTCATTACTTATATAGTTCTCTGCTATCGATCCTTCAGGACGTGCACGATTATGCATCAAATGTTTCATGAAACCCAAATACCTACAAGCATATAGTTTCATGATTTGTGACAAAATAAAACTGATATACGTAATTTAACAAATATTAATTGAGCATTATAATAATAAATACCTCTCCACAGGGTACATCCAGCGATATTGAACTGGTCCTGCGATGCGGGCTTCATATGCTAAATGTATTGTGAGATGCACCATGACCGTAAAGAACGAGGGTGGAAATAGAATTTCCATTTTACACAGTGTATTGGCTACACGTCCCTCTAATTCTTCAAACTCCCTGACATCAATCACCTTGGAGCACAACTGCTTGAAGAAACCGCAATATTCTATTACCACCATCGCGAGTTCCTTCTCAGCATGTCGCAACGCAACCGGGAGAAGTTGATGCAATAGAATATGATGGTCATGTGTCTTGAGTCCCAAAATTTTCCTGTCCTCAATATGCACATTTGCTGAAATGTTTGAAGCATAACCATCCGGTGTCTTCACGGACTTTAGAAATAAACACATATTATGGATCTCATCCTTCGACAGTGTGACACGGGAGGCTGGGAGTACAAACTTTCCGTCACCCTTATCTATAGCTTGCAGTTCGGGACGGATGTTCAATTCTGCTAGGTCTCGACGTGCCCTTAAGTCATCTTTTGATTTTTTTCCCATCCTACAACAAAGTGTTCAGAGATTCTCGCATATGTTCTTCTCGATGTGCATGACATCCAAGTTGTGACGTATTTTTAAACTTCTCCAATATGGCAATTGATAAAATATGCTGAATTTTGACCATCCATGCGGAAGTTCAGTACCCTTAGAGACACGCACATGCGATTGGACAGTGCGAGGTTTATTTCCCATCCTTGTTTGCTTACCCTTTCCCCTTCCCTTCCAATTTTGCTTCAATATTTTTCTCCTAACCCCAAATGGATTTTCTTTGTTGAATCTTTTCTTTCCAAATATTTTTTTAGGTAGAGGATGTAGAAGCTCAAATATTTCTTCCCCGGTCAGCCTTGGTGGTGCCGGTCTGTTTTCTGGATTGCCGTCGAACTTTCCTACTAACTTTCTGAACTTGTGCCCTGTAGGTAACCATCTTCTGTGTTGCCAATAACAGAACTTGCGGCTGTATTTCAGGAACTTTCCCTCATAATCTGACATGCAAACCGGACAAGCAATCTGACCCTTCGTCGACCATCCAGACAAGTTAGCATATGCTGGAAAGTCATTAATTGTCCACATGACCATTGCACGCATACGGAAAGCCTCCTTACCATAAGCATCGTAAGTGCTGACGCCTTCATCCCAGAGAAGCTTCAAGTCGTCAATTAATGGTTGGAGGAAAACATCAATGTCATTTCCAGGAGAATATCTTCCAGGGATCAAGAGTGACAGTATCATGTATGGCTGCTTCATGCACATCGACGGCGGCAGGTTGTACGGTGTCAGCAACACTGGCCAGGTAGACCAAGCAGAGCTCATTACTCCAAACGGATTAAATCCGTCGCTAGCAAGCCCCAGCCTAATATTCCGAGACTCCTTACCAAAGTCAGGGTATATACGATCGATGTGCTTCCATGCCTCACCATCAGCAGGATGTCTCAATTTCCCGTCCTCTTTACGATCGGTCGAATGCCATCGCATATTCTCAGCCAGCTCGGCAGACATATAAAACCTCTGCAGCCTAGGAATAATAGGAAAATATCGGAGAACCTTCACAGGGATTCTGCTCTGTTTATTGGATGATATGCCTTCAGATGTGCCCGTATGTTTTTTCCAGCGTGATACATGACACGTCGGACATTCCTCTAGACCTTCATTACCCTTATTGTACAAGATGCAGTCATTAGGACAGGCGTCTATCTTTTTGTAATCAAGACCCAGGGTATCAACAATCTTGTGAGCTTCATAATAAGTTGTGGGGATGCTCTTCTCGCCGCCTGGAATGACTTTCCTGAGCAAGTCTAATAACATATCGAAATGTGTAACAGCCATCCCACTGAGTGTTTGGATATGAAGAAGCCTCAGCATAAAAGAAAGCCTTGTGAACTCGGTGCAACCCTCGTATAACGGTGACTCGTTTTCTTCAACAAGTCTCATCAATCGGGCTACATCTTGAAACATATCAGTAGTGTTAACATCACTCGAAGACGGCACGGTAAGAATATCTTCCAACATATCAGTTGTGTCAATTGTCGGATTGTCGACATCAGTAAACTCTTCCTCTAATTGCATCACCGGGACGCCTTCACCGTGATGACTCCAAAATACATAAGAGCTATCAAATCCATTGATTGACAGATGGAAACTTACGTCACTCCTAGTGAGCATTTTATCATTCCTACAATTCTTACAAGGACAAAAAATCAACCCGCTGAGTGACCGTAGAGGGTTGGTGTCAGAGTAGGCTAAGAAAGCTTCTATCCCATCCTTGTATCGAGTGTCTAGATGCCTTCGATCACGTGGTATGCCCATGAACGATTTGTCAGGAATTGTCCGCATCTAGAATTTAAAAATTAATGGAAGTGAGCATATCCCTACATATATCATTTTAAGTTATAGGACAAGTGTGTGTGATCGGCTGTCAGAGGAAGGCTTCTATCCCATTAGGTATGTAAACGTAGCGTGTATATGTATTTACGTGTGTTCAAGTGTACTTTTATTTCGTCAAAATTTCGGCAGCACCTACCCGCTGTACTTAATCGGATCCGGATCCTCTACTAATGAGAGGGTTCCTAATATCTCCTAATGAGATCTTGGCCTTTGATTTATCAATCAAAGGCCAAGATCTCCTCATGCACAAAAATAGGCGGGAGATGCGGATAAGATATTATCCTTTGAATATGAATAAGCCTCAGCATAAAAGAAAGCCTTGTGAACTCCTTACACCCCTCGTATAATAGTTACGCTAACCCCTTATCCTCACCCTCACCCCCACCCCCACCCTCACCCTCACCTAACCCTAACCCTAACCCTAACCCTAACCCTAACGCGTAACCGCGAACCTCTACGCCGTCGCCTAACCGTAACTCGAACACTAACGCTAACCGAACGGCCTAACCGCTAACCTACCTAACCAAACACGTACCCTACCCTAACCGATCGCTAACCATAACATAAATCTAACCCTAACCCTAAACCCCGCACCGCTCACCTAACCCTGCTGCCTAACCACTAAACGCGTCACCGAACCGCTAACGCTAACCTAACCTAGCCTAACCCTCGACTAACCCTAACCCTAACCGCTAAGCCTAACCTAACCTACCCTCGCGCTAATCCTAACGCATACACTACATTAAATTTAAGCTTTTTTATGTATAGATTTCATCAAAAATTAACATTTTTATTACAAGGTAAACTAATTTTCATCAAAATTTAACATTTTATTACAAGTAAACATAATTTCATAATTTCATCAAATTAAATTACAAGTAAAGCTAATTCATGCAAAACGCCTAACTCGCATCCCTAAGCCGAACTCCCCCCTCAATCTCTCCCTCTCTCTTGCCCTCTCTCCGTCGGCCGCGCCGGTGGCCGCGGCCGGCGGCAGTTTGGTCGGCCCGCCGCCGCCGGCCGTCGACAGAGAGAGGGAGAAACAGGAGTGAGAGGGAGAGAGGGGAGAGATTGAGGGGGGGGGGAAGAGAGATTGACAAGGAGAGAGAGAGAGAGAGATTGAAAGGGAAGAGGGTTACCATCTCGGTAGAGAATGGCGGCGGAAGGAAGGCGGCGGCGGCGTCGGAACGGGAGGCGTGGAGATTTGGGCGTCGCGGCGTCGGACACGGGCGGCGGTGTGGATTTCGGGAGAGAGGGGGGGTTTGCGGAGAGAAGGGGGGGCGATTTCGGTGGTGGGGGGGGCAGGGGTTCGAGTGTGGGGGGTGGGGGGTTTTGTGGGGCGCGGGCAGCCCAAAAGTTTTGGGCGCCCGCGCCCAAAAATTTTTCAGTATGCACATATTTAGCGACGGAAATTTCCGTCGCTAAATAAGTTATTAGCGATGGAAATTTCCGTCTCTAATAATCCGTTGCTACATATGTTTAGCGACGGCTAATTCCGTCGCTAAAATGTAAATTTCCGTCGGTAAAATAACTTTACCGACGGAACAATGGCGACGGAATTTTTCGTCGCTATAAGTAGTTTTATAGCGACGGAAATGTCCGTCGCTATTGTTCCGTCGGTAAATTGATGTTTTCCACTAGTGACATTTGATGTGCTTTTACCGATTACCATTTGAATCAGGCTAGCATACAGATTGTATAAGTCCGTTCCGCATATAACGTTATGCTAAAAGAATTAATTCTTTTAGTGCTACGATGTGGAATACGTAAACTTTGTCTTTATCACGGGAATAGACTACTCAGCAACGCGTGTTAGGCACTGACTCATTCTTACTTAGGATTCCGGATAAAAGTCCCCAGACTTGTATTCTGGTATCTTTCCATTCGGTGAAAGACTAAACCGGCAACGTGTGTTAGACGTAGACTTGGGATTTTTGGCAAATCCTCAGCGTTCAACGGATTTGGTGTGCCTTTACCAATTACCATTTGAATCAGGCTAGCATGCGGATTGTATAAGTCTGTTCTGCATATAATGTTATGCTAAAAGAATTAATTCTTTTAGTGCTACGATGTGGAATACATAGACTTTATCTTTATCACGAGAATAGACTACCCGACAACGCGTGTTAGGCACTGACTCATCCTTACTTAGGATTCAGGATAAAAGTCCCCAGACTCGTATTCTGGTATCTTTTTATTCGGTGAAAGACTAAACCGACAAAGTGTGTTAGACGTAGACTTATCTCTCTTTTAGGGTTTGAGATAAAATCCCCCGCGCATGAAGTGCGCGGATTTGAAGTTGAGAAATGTGTCTTTTCTAAGGGTAAAGACAAACCCAGAGCGGGAGAGGAAGAATTTTATATTCTATCTCCCAAAACTGAAGAGGAAGGATTTTATACCCTGTCTCGGAAGAATTTTATATTCTATCTCCCAAAACTGAAGAGGAAGGATTTTATACCCTGTCTCTAGTTGCAGGGGAAACTCAAGGTGGGATTTTCACCTTAAGAATCTGAAAAGATGAAGCTAAGAGTGAGATCTCCACTCCGAAAATCGGGAAGATTCAAGCAACCCTAACTTTTATAGGATTGGTTGCTTAAACTGAAAAGAGCTCTTCGTTTATCGAAGTAAAATTCAGAGTTCGACCCTAACTTTTATAGGTTTGGCCGAGTGGGTTTGAGGCAATCCTAACTTTTATAGGTTTGATTGCTCAATTGAATGTGGACCTCTCGTTCATGGAAGGAATCGAGATGGGATTCTGGTTTTGGCCTTAACTTTTATAGGTTTGACCAAGAAAGTAGAGGGAGTGGAATACAGATAGCAGTAAAAATGCCGATTTGTACTAGCCACTCGATGGAGGATTTCGATGCCAAGTGATCAGTACTTAACACGCAAAGTTTGAAATTGCCAAAGATTGGCGAAAAAGGTGTCGTGTTAGTGTTTTAACAACACGAGTGTTAAATGCACAAACACAACGATGGTTTGAATGGATTTAACCGATAAGAATTTTGGTGGACTCATCGTCAATTAGCTTGATCAGTGAGGGATTTTGTAGTGAAAGATTATGAATTGTCAAATACCAGTGGGGGTTTCGTGAGGGAAGATTGATTTATCAAAGTGATCGAATCTCATCTCAACGAAACTATTCATGAAAGTTGGTGAATTTAATCCCGAAAATGAGATAGATTCCATCATTGAGGACAATCAGAATCCAAATGGGGATTTCTTGCTTATACCTTTTGTAACTACTGGGTTATCCCTAAGAATACCCCACATAGTATTCTTCCGAGAACTTCCCGTGTTATGAGTTATCCCAAACGTACTAAGGGTAGTACTTTTTTAGGAATTTTCTATTTATAAGCATCATGAGCCGAGCGCCTTCCTTGGTAATAAGGCGATATGCGCCATTCGAGTAGATTATCTCTACTACGAACGGCCCCTCCCATTTGGGTTCAAATTTTCCTTTCTTCTTGGAATTAAGGATCATGGGTCATCGGACCGCTAAGACCAAGTCTCCTTCTTTAAAACTTGTTGCCGAACTTTTTTATCAAAAGCTCGGGAAATTCTGGCTTGGTAGAACTCAATGTTCTACTGAGTTTCCAAACGCTTCTCGTCGAGCATCTCGAGTTCTTCGAGACGTTTCTAGTGTTGTTCTTCGGTTGTCAACTCTGTTGCGAGAGCGATCCGAAGCGATGGAATTTAGATTTCTAACGGAAGAATGGCTTCACACCTGTATACCAGAGAATATGGGGTTGCTCCCATCGGTGTGCGAATCGTGGTACAATAGGCCCATAAGGCTACGCTAAGATTATCATCCTAATCTCATTTGTTAGTTTTCACGAGTTTTGATAAAAGTTTTATGATAGTCTAGTTAAAGGCCTCTGCCAATCCATTCACTGTGGGATTGTAGGCTATCAACGAGACGTCTTAGATTTTGAATTTCTCACAAAAATTTGATGAAGGCATTACTAACGAACTGAGGACCATTGTCGTGTATGATTCGCTTTGGAACGCCATATCGATAGATAATGTGGTGCTTAATGAATGCAACAACGTTGTTCGTCTTCACTTCTTTGAGCGGAATCGCTTCAGCCCACTTAGAGAAGTAATTGGTAATTGCCAGAATGAATCAATCACCTTTGACTGATGGAGGATTTATAGGACCAACGACGTTCATTCCCCAAGTCTCAAAAGGCCATGAGGTAGCCGAAGGATGTAGATGCTCCGGGGGTTGGTGCATATAATTTACGTGTATCTGACACACATGACACTTTCGGGCGTACGCGACTGCATCTTTTATCATGGTGGGCCAGAAATATCTCATCCTTCTAATGTGGCCGTAAAGTTTGAGGCCAGGTTGGTGTACACCACAAACACCTTCGTGTGTCTCCCTAAGGACTTCTTCCGCCTCTTTAGTGGATAAGCAACATAATAGTAAACCATCATACCCATGATGATATAGCATTCGACCCTCTGTGTTATAGTAGAATCGCGATGCTCTTCGTTGGATTGAGTCCCTTTCCTTCACGTTTTCTGGTAAAATTCCATGCAAGATGTAATCGATGATAGGGAAATGCTAATCTCGGGGTTTGAACTCAACTTGAGTTAAATGCACTTCTTTAATATCCTCTTCTTTGTTGTCTAAATCGTAGATTGATACGAAGAGTTGATGAGTTCTTACCATAACGAACTGTTCCATTTCGGGAGGCTGCACCAGAGATACCGCTAATGCTGCTAACGCATCCGCGTAGGCGTTCTATAAGCATGGAATGTATTCAATGAAGAATCCTTCGAACGATTCCGCCATCTCAACAGCCATCCTATGGTATGGTATCAAATCCTATTTTCTGACCTCGTACTCCCCTTGAACTTGTTTTACTACCAGTTGAGAGTCACCGAAAGGTTCAAGGTACTCGACCCCCAGCTCTTTAGTAAAGCTGAGTCCAAAAAGTAGTGCGTTACACTCAGCTACGTTATTCAAGCACGGCTCGGTCAGCGAGTAAGCTTGAGGCATCACATGTTTTCCCGAGAAAACTAAGACAACTCCAACTCCGGAAGAAATCTTAGAACATCTAGGAGCACTTGCTACATTAGTTGATCGAGAAGCACCGTCGAAGTACAAATGCCACACCTATTGATAGGAAGTTACATTGGCTTCATGGGTTTTATCTAGCAGATCGTCGTATACCTCGGCAGTATCCGTAGTTAGGTTAGCTGCCAGGAGATCGCAAATAGCTTGGCCTTTGACCAACTTTTGTTGCTTAAAGTATAGGTCGTATTAGGATAGAAGCAGGGCCCACTTCGCTAGCCGCCAATTCATAAAAGCGGACTGCATCATGAATACTCGGACTGGGTTACCATTAGAAATGACGTAAATAGTCTGTCTGACCAAGTAGTGCCGCATCTTTTGAATAGAAAATACTAATGCAGGACACCCCCTTTCAATCATTGGATAGCGAGATTCGACGCCCATAAGGGTCTGTAGGTGTATAAAACTACTTATATGTCCCTTAACACAGCTCGGCACGGTGATTCGACAAACCAACGAACCCTCGGGCGATATATCCAAGCATGATCGTTAGACCACAACATCGAAGCTAAGTGAGATGTGACGAAGCAGATTAACGAGGTGACGAGGTTAAACACCGAAGCGGATTTACTACCAAATTAGGATCCGGACTGCCAAATCAGAGTCCAGGTCAATAAATCAAACTCGGATAAACCGCGAAACCGAAAAATGGGCGCAAACACCTGGAGGACTCGGCCAAAGCCGAGCCACCTCTAGGTGGCTCGGCCAAAACCGAGCCACCTAGGTGGTCGGCCACCTGGGCCAAGCCCAGATCTGGGCCCAGATCTGAGCCCAGATCTGGTTCTAAATGCCTATAAATAGAGGAGTAATAGCTCATTTTCAAGGGTTAGAATTTTTGGAGCCGAAACTCTGTTGGATTGAGAACTCACCTTCAGATTTTCAAAGCTTTGAAGACTTGGGCATTTTCAGATCTGGTTCTTGGAGATCGTCCACATCAAATAAGGCAGGAGTTCGAGAGAGAGAGACCAGATCTGAGATCCACACAGTAATACTCCGGATCAAAACTTGGTTTTTGATCCCGAGAAGGCTATTATTTTCTTAGTGAAATAGTATCCCCGGCTGTTATTTCCTTTGTGAAATAGCACCCGTCATACCGTGTAGATCCGACCGGATCTAGATCGCACGGTGGTTCACGGATTAACCCCGGCACAGGCGAAGAACCCACAAAAGCGAGAGACCGCAAAATAGGATCTCGCGATTCGTTCGACATAAAAGGAAAGTTGTAATTTTCATTTTTCTTTTGATTTTGTTGTAACCGTATCTTTTGTAATCGAAAAACTATTACTTGAGAAAGCAATGGAATCAAAGAACACGATTTTTCCCGCGAACAATCTGGTGACCATAGTGGGAGCCACCGATCTCGCTTCCGAGATCGTTGCGTCGCAGCCGCGGATCTCAATCCCGGTCGAGGAGGAGGTCGAGTATGAATTCGACCAGGCCAAGTTCGAGGAGTATCTTTCATCCTTGTCCAGATCCACCTCCCCCCGCAAGCCCAAGAAGTTCTCCTCAAGGAGAAAAGTCCGTTGGTACGAAGAAGTACAAAATGCCAACGAAGATCTCACCCCAATTGATGCCGAAGTTGCATCGGGTGAAGCTCCACCGACCTCCAACCCGGTCAAATCCGTTCCCTCCAACGCCTCCGCTGTTGAAGGTGTAGTGACTCTCTCAAAGAGAGCCCACCAGAGGCAACGTCAACGCCTGGCACGGCAACTCGCAAAAGTGATGGAGTCCATGGATGGAATCCGCTACAACGCGGATCTGAAGAATAGGAGAGGCAAACAGCCTCAACAAATGATGAATGGTAGCTCCTCCAAGCCGCCAACGAACGAATGGATCCGTGTCAAACGGAATCGTTCGATGCTTGAAGAGCGCATTCGCAAGCGCCGTGCAGAAGACTGCAGAAGGAAGTGGCCAAGAGCCCGCCACCACCCCGCCAAGTCTGGAGGCCGAAGTCTGAAGTGGCGATTCAGGCTAAAAAGCAACCATTGCAGCCTCCAGCAAAAGTTCAACCTCCGGCGAAACACTCTAAATCGCTGGTTATTCCCATGGCTACTCCAGGAGATCACGCAGAATCATCCCGAAGAAAGAAGTCAGTTTTGGAGCGCCTCGGTCCACTTCCCGATGAACGATGCAAAGCTCCGGTTCAAGAACGTTTGGGCCCGATAAAGAAGCCCCGAACGACTCAACATGCTGGGGGTCACCACCACCTTCAACATGACAAGGAGATCAGGACAACTAAGCGCACCAATTTGCGCATTGAAGTCCAGGAACCCGCCGAGAACTCACGCCCACAAAGGCATGTTTCGAGGCGCGTAACTTTTGAAAGCCGAAAGAAGGCAGTTCGCCCTCAGAAGGAAACATTGTCGTCTGATGACGATAGTGTTATACCTGAGAAGTCGTGCCAACACACGATAGGTTACTCCAACCTTCAAGCAGATGAGTTATACTATCGTGTTGGGGGTAAGAGTAAAACCAGGAAAATGAGTCCTTGAGAAATAGAGACTCAATGCCCCTGTTCCAAACTCATTCGGGCAGTATTGTCGGAGTGCAACTACACCAATACAGTCCCCGAGAGAATTTCAGTCTTCGAAAGGCTCAATACCGAAACGCCAAAACCAAGGCCTAGGCATTTCCGACGAAGGAGAGCGGTGGTTGAAGATGGGGAATTTCCGAGGGTCACCACTAATATGACCAGCAAAGGGACATCGACAAGGGATAATCTCGAGTCGATTCTGAAAGCACATCGGCGTATAACCCGTCTGTAGTCTGGAACCATCAAACGAACAACTTATGGTAGGGTTCGGACAAGACTACCTTCAGAAGATGAAGAATCTGATGCCGGCTCTGCGGTCGCATCAGATAATACAGTATCCAGTGATGGACAACCCCGCGAGGCACTTATGATAAGTGCGGAACAAGTGGCCAAGATGATTGAAGAAGCCATGGCTAAACAACAGGAGAGCTTCAGGTTCGAAATACATATGGCCATGCAGAACATGAGAGAAATACATGACCAACAAATCCAAGCATTGACGAACCAGCAAGGCAAGCCAAGTCGTCGTAACCAGGTTAATCTGGAAGATGAAGACACGAATGCGAATGAAGCTCATAATGCCAATAATCCTCCCGTCAATGTAGGGGGTGGTCTCGAGCCGCGTGGAGGGGCCTATAGGCAATTTTTGATGCCTACACCCTCATCTTCTGGTATCTCTCTACTAAGCGGAGCCAAGCCTCCTGGTCTGTGGTTCTATCAGTAACTACTGATGGAGTGGGTACCGGTGTGTCCTCCGGAAGGTTCTCTACAATGGGAATAGCTGGTACTACCAGTGGTGGAACTACTGGTGGTGTGATGTGATTCGTCATAAGTTCCTCATGTGCTGTCATCCTAGCGGTTATGAGAGCCATAAGATCTATCAAGTACTAGGGAGCCTGCTGCGGCTCGGGGGGAGCCTGCTACTGGCTCGGGTGGAGCCTGCTATGACTCTGATGGAGCTTGCTGTGGCTCTGCTTGACCAACTCTCTAGGTGCGAGGTCTACCACGTCCGGCCATCTGAGTATATAGAAGAAATTTTATAAGTCCTTGAACAAAACATATAAGAAATTCGTATCATATATCATTCACTCAAATACTTTTAATATCACAAAAAAAATATTTGAAATTTTTGAATATGCGTATATAACGTCCTCACTCATTCTAGAAATTTCTAGTGGACTCTATATACAAATCCTAAGAAACAAATGTTAGATCTATATGGTTTTCTTGCTGTTTATGATAGAAACGTGATCATGATCACTAGGGTTGTTTCTAATTTCGTTTTTAACATATAAATCATGCTTAGTACATGTTTAAACCCTAGTTTGACCTTTATTTGAGGTTTCTTGTCAATTAATCATACTAAAACTCTAGGTTTATGATACCTAAATCAGATAAATATGTTTATATGAAATTTAACATCTGTTCAGAAGTAGTTTTTATCATGTGTAGATAAATCATATGGTTTATATAAGAACTAAATGAGGAAAATGGTTAATTAGATGGTTAAACCCTAATTTGAAGGATTTAAATATTTAGTATCATGTTTCAGATAGCTATGTTGCATAAAAACAAGTTCAAGCGTTCGTTTTAAATTTATGGTGTGTGAAATCGACTTTCAGATAGCTATGTTGCATAAAAACAAGTTCAAGCGTTCGTTTTAAATTTATGGTGTGTGAAATCGACTACTAAGAGTAGTAGTCGACTACTAATATTTAGTTTGGTTTAACAGAAACTATCTGATTATAGAGTAGTCTACTAATCTACAGTGTAGTTGACTACTAATATTGATTCATGTATTACAGAGTCTGGATGGACTCAGTGTAGTCGACTACTAAGGTTAGTAGTCGACAACTTAGACTTTTTCCTAAACTTTTTGTTGTATTGTTTTGAGATGCGATAGCGGGGTTCGAGTCGCACGATAGTATACGTATAGACATGAATATACATGAATAGTGACATGACACACACATGAGTATCCTAAAAGGGGATTTCACAAGTGTTGAGTGATTACACTTGAGTTAGTGCATTGATAGTGCATTGATATACCATATTTATATAGTTTATACATGTGATGGATATTGTTGATGGGATCAGTTTAGTACTATGTAGGATAGTGCATCGATATTCTATTTGTACAAGGCATTGAGTTGGGTTTGGGTGTTTTGTCTAGCGGTCCGTCCGTACGAGGGTGCGATGAGGCTTGTGAGCCGTCTTTTAGCATACTTATATGGTAGGCCATCTCGCACTCATGTTACGCACTGAGATTGCGATGAGACTAATGAGTCGTGTACATTATTTTAGGATACCTACGGGGTAGTTCGTATTGCATGATAATGCGATGAAATTAAAATCTTGCAAGGAGTTGAAATGAAACAATTATTTGATAGCCTGAGTTTTAATGGATACCAAAAGTGTTTATGTCACACTGCTGAATATATATATATATATATATATA
>NC_033800.1:107276986-107283029 GCF_001876935.1 Asparagus officinalis
GTACATGAGAATTATATGTTGATGTCCATTATGGTGTTTTATTTTTTAGTGATGTTCCTTTCTATAGTTCGGTATTGACATTTAGATATCAACAGTCTGAGGCATATGGTATATGTTAGACCCTAGAGGGGGTGATTAGAGTCTTATGCTAATCTAATCTAATTTTATGCCAATTAAAACTAATTCAACAAACTATTCTTTAAAGATAGATATACAATATGTTATGAGCAAGAATAAGCAATATGAGCAAAGGGATATATCCTAGCAAAGAGATATGGTGAATTATACGCAAGGATATATAAACTAACACAAGGGTAAAGTAAATAATCTACAAATGTGATAGGGTAATATGAACAATGCAAACACACAATATGATCATGAAATTCGGACCTTCCATCCAACGTCTCCGCTTCCCACTCTTGGGGAGAAATCCACTTTCACAACCGGGCTTTCTACGGTCACCCGAACAACGTTTACACCTCACAATTCGGTTTTCTAGTTCACCGAAAACTTTACAACACACACAATTACAATCATACTTGTTTCCGTCAAAAGTTACTTTCATTGTCATCAAACCTGTTACACCGTTTATCGATTACAAGTTCGAAGAAACAAAGAAAAGTTGATATTTTTATAAGATCTTCTTACAATGAAAATCAAAGATTACAAATTTATCAAACAAAACGCAAAGGACGTTTATCACCTGCTGCTTTTTGTGGGATCTTTGCCTGTACCAGGGACGTGTTAGTCCGTGGACCACCGCGGATCAGATCCGATTGACAAGTTTGATTAATGCTCTTGTTTCACGAAGGAAACAATTACAGAAGCGACAATCACGACCAAGCGGGATTGTGGTTATTCTCGAGATTAAAACAATGTTTAATCCGGAGGAAGGAGGGGGAGAGAATCTCAAATCTTTCGAAGGCTTTTTCTTTATGAAAAAGTTCACTAAGATGCGATGATTCTCCTCTAAAATTCGTGGTCTACTGTTCAATTGGACAGCACCTCGCCCTCAGATTTCAGATCCTCTCAATTGAAGACTCTGGGCTTCTATTTATAGGCTTTTATCGTTGTGTTTTCTGATAAGATCAAGTGTTTTGACGTTATCTGCTGTTGATAACCACCTAGGCACACTTAAGGATAACTTCAGAATAATTAGGGAGGTCCTTAGATGTAAGAATTCTAATAAAACATCGAAATCCGTGTTTTGGGAGGTTTTGGAGGTCTAGATATTCATGGTGACTCGGAGCCGTGCAAGTCAATATTTGGTGACTCGGAACTATGCGAGTCACCATTTGGTGACTCGGAACTGTGCGAGTCACCATTTGGTGACTCGGAGCTGTGCGAGTCTCCTAGCTAGTTGTTATGTCTTTTTGACCCTTTTGGCTGTTTGCATTTCCTTTGGTCGCTTGCTTTCCCCTTTACATGTGTTTCGTCAATTTGTTGACTCGTGCGCTTTTATCGATTCGCTTCATGCGCTTCATCGTCGTCAGACAAACTTCTTTGACTTGGATGATGTCGTTTGTTATGTTCTCTTTGTCTTGAACTACGTGTGGAAATTCATAAGCAATTTTTGACGCCTACAGATACCCCCTCCAAAGTGTTTCAGTCTCGTCTCTTTTATAGAAGAGCCTGAAATACTTTAGACATGATAGGTCCAACCTTGAATCGGTATGATAAGACCTGTAATTGGTTTCTGCTCTTAGTTTCTTCAATCTTCGATCTTATTCAGTATTTTGTCGAATAGATGAAGTTCTTTCGGTACTGCGTTTATCGTCTGACCACTGTTGAAGTCTTGAACTGAGACTGGTGTGTAAATTTCTGAACTTAGCTCGT
The DNA here is from genome assembly GCF_001876935.1 of Asparagus officinalis. Taxonomy (NCBI): domain Eukaryota; kingdom Viridiplantae; phylum Streptophyta; class Magnoliopsida; order Asparagales; family Asparagaceae; genus Asparagus; species Asparagus officinalis. Next base: position 107,278,823 of record NC_033800.1, read on the forward strand.
GCCATCGAGTTAACTTTGAACTGACCATCTTCGTTGGAGTTCATACCCGTAGTTTTGTTTTCGTGAAGCCATCGATGCGTTGACCTCTGTTAACACAGTTTATACTCGTACGTTAACTGGAGTCTACACAGTTTAAACTCTTAAGGAGTTAGAGTTAGGAGGACTAGTTTATACTCGTATACTCATGGGAGTTTTGCCAGGTTATCCTTAAGAATATTCTGAATGATATTCTCTAGAAACTTCCTGGTAAAGGTAGGAAATAGTTTAGACTTATGTACCCATTGGCGTATGAATATGGGTCCTGTATACGTCAAAAATACTTGAAAATATGTCAGAATACTCATGCATTGGCCAAACAGCTTGTCATACATGCGAGTCACCATTTGGTGACTCGGAGCTATGCGAGTCAGCGTAGGAGTTTTTTGATTAGGTTCGGTCTGGCTTGGCTTGGTTTGGTTTGGTTCGAACCTGGTTTGGTCTGGTTCAAGCGGTTTGGTCGGGTTCAAGGCCCTTTTAAAACCCCGACTCCTTCATCTTCTCCTCTTCTTCTTTTCAAATTTTTTTCCTTTGAGCCTTTTCCTCAAGAAACGTTCTCTTCTTCAAGAGCTCCTCTCCCAAGAATTCTTGTCTCTCATTCTCTTCAAATTTCTCAAACCTTCCTCAAATTCCCACAAATTCGCGAGTTGGGAGCTAGGGTTTCATTTGGATTTGACCTGGCCTCAAGCATTTGTGGGTTTTCTTCTTAGAGCTTCATTCTCCTCAATTCTTTTTTGGAATTCAGGTAAGAACTTCACTCTTTACATGGCTTCTTTTTCTTCGATTCTGGGTGTTTGGGGTTAGGGCCGAAACCCTAATTTGCTTTGTTAGTGCTTTAATTCTAGAACCCATGCTTCAATCTTAGATGATCTTGTGAACTTTGTGGGATAGCCGAAATGTTTTTCCCACATGTTAATCTGGTCTTGTTACCTTAGTCCTGTATATTTGCTCTTCCCTGTCCTGAATTTTGACAATGGCTAAGGACACCTCTCTTTAAGAGTTTGGGTAATCACTTAAGCTCTGGATGTGTCCTGAGTCTGAATCAGATCCCTAAAACTCAATTTTGCATGGGGTTAGCTTCATTTATATTTTAGTTTTAGTAGAGGGCTAGAACTCTAGACTGTGTTTTGGGGAAATCTTGAACTCGGACTTGTTCTCGATTATGTGAGAAGATTCGACTGAATCTGGCTTTGAGGGTTTTGGTATTGTACATTTGGTTGTGACTGAAATTTTCCGGGCTTTGATTTTCATTACGAATAGTTATGTAACATGAATCAAGAATCCTGCATGATAACTACCATATCAGGCTTTTAGTGCATATAATAGCCTAATTTGTAGGCACTTCTAGCTTTCCTATTTGGCCATGTACATGTCTTGAACCCAAATCCCAAGATGTTTGGCTGGAATTCTGAAATCCTGGTTTAGTTAGTTGCACGAGCTGTCGTGGGTTGAAACCGACTCTGTATTAGGCCCACTATGTAGGTTTAATCAGTTTTTTTAACCGATAAATCCCATTTCGTAGATTAGCACAGGTTTTGAATTGTTAACTCTTTTTTATAGATATGTCGCCTAAGAGATCCCGTGTTCCTAGAGGTCGTTCGTCGACTCAGTCGCCTGAGGCGATGCCCTTTACTTGCACAGGTATAACTTCATTGTTTCTTTTTATTCATGAACTCAATATATCATTCTGCATATTGCATCCCCGCTTTGTTCTCCTTGGTGAGGCAATTAGGAAGAGCCGTCACTCTCCTTCGTGGGAGTGGACGCTTCACAAGACTTGTTTCGCTTGGTCGAGGCAGGTCTTAATTAACTTGGGGCGATCTCATGTTGTATCGTGTTACATGGGCTAGGGTATGTTATCGCGTTATTCGCGTGGTAACATACCTTGTCCTTTACGTGCACGATGTAATTGAGATTGTCTCACCCTTTATAAGGTCGTGACTCTATCTTGTAGCCCGTGAGATGAGTTCAACGCTTATACTGTCTTAATATAGGTATTTATAACCATGTTAATAATCGTTTATTATTTTACCTCAGTTAATTTCCCCTCGAGGGCACTCAATGCTCTCGGAGTAGAAGGTCGCTCTAATGAGGCCTACGCTACCACTGACGAACCTGTCCCTGTACCGATGGCCCCTCAATTTGCTTCGGATTAAGGCAACTGATTACAGATGTGCCTTTAGTGAAGGACCCAAGTTCCACACATCCGTTGAGGAAGCCGAAGTATCTGTTTGGCGATTCTACTAAAGATCCAGCTATTGTGTCTTTAGAAGCCACACAATGGCTGCATCATGATGATGGGGGACATTTATACCTTCCTCCAATTCCTCGTCACCGCTCGTTCACAGAACTTCGATGCCAGGCTATCTCGCGGGAAATGTCATGGTAGTTAACGAAGGAGCATGACCGTGTTCATTGCGGATATATTACCCACGGCAGGATTCCTGGATCAAGTGATCGGAATCGAATAATCGGGCTACATCCGGGGGTCTTGGGATTGAATGACCCACCCAGGGGTGAAGTCTTCACCGTTGCTAACACTGTGCAGAACCAGGGGTGAAGTCTTCACCGTTGCTAACACTGTGCAGAACCGGCTTGCGAATTTAGGTCGGGAAATGTCAGCAATCGGTCATTAGTGTTTGGGTTGGGTGCACTCGTCTTATAAGCTTTGGTGGACCCGCTTAAGCCATTATATCTTAAACTGGTTCAAGGTTGAGTTAAAGGGGAGTGGATTGTATGATGCAGTCCGTGCCACTACTTATGGACTGACAATAAGTGTCCCCCACTTCTTGGCATTACTTGAGATTTACAACCCTGACACCAACATGTTTTTGACCAGACATGGGGAGTTAGGGTTAGTGTTGCATGAGATGCATAAAGTGTCAGGCCTCCCAATGGGTAACATGATCTACCAAGAATATTTTCCTTCTGACCGGGAGCTACGGCAGCTGAAGTTGCGGACGCCCGATCACTATGACATTTTCTAGGATCTTACTTGCCACTACTACATAGCCTTGGTAGGTGCCGATCCGCTATCCAAGAAGACGCGACCACAAATAAGTCTGAAGAAGTTTTCGGATTATTTGTTCAAGAATCTATATAGTGGTCCAGTTGAAGCGATATATGGACTGACACCGTTGACTCCTTCAGAGGTGAATGAGCTAATTCAAAAGTCAAGCACTCAGTCATTTACTACAGCTGGCATTGAAGGTGGGTTTTCTGCTGGAACCAAGTTTCAGACGTATTTATGGCAAGCGGTGAAGCCGATCCAGCCCATAACATTGCTTGCCGACTATCTCTCTCTTTGGTTAAAAAAAATGTGTGGTGTCGTTCTAATCTACAGACGCTCTGCCTCTGGAAGTATTTTATCCTGTGGTCTTACTTGCTCATCGAAAGAATTTATCTCTTCTTCCAGCGATGGTCGTGGATATTTACTGAGGGCTTCGTCAGATTGTGAGTGTGTTTACCCAAGAGGGAAGTCGGCCGTCAGCCCAGATTCCTTTTACAAAAGCAGAGCTCCCCTATACCTATTTGATGGCCTGGTTCATGCTACATCGATCAGATATGATGTCGGCCCCCACTTCTACAGATCCATCAATTCCCTTTCTCCAATTAATAGAACATTGTAAATGGAAAGGACGAGGGTTCGTAGAAATCAAAAGGCAGCTTCAGAATCAGAAGTGTTTGGCTTTCTTGACCTGCTTCCTGCGGTTTTCGGGTCAACATAGTGACTCATTGGTTGACATGGAGAAGTTTTGGACACATCATACTGGTCTTGATGCTGGTTGTTTTGATTGGTTGATCAATATTCGACCAGGCTATATGATCTTTCGGGTACAAAACCGTTGTTATATAGAGTCGTACCTGCCATGTCGGTTCGCCCAACAATTCGGATATGATCAGATTTACATTAGGAATCTAAATCGACAACTCCGAACTCATGGTGCCTTGATAGATGGGGCTAGGGCTTGGTTATGGAGCATTACTGGCTGCACTAGTGTCAAGTTCAAACTTCCCGGTGCTGAGCGTAAATTTGAACTAACGTTCCTGCAATGTCGATGGCTTCTGGCAACGAACGAATCTATGCCCGTCCGACCGATTACGGAGTTAGCGGCCAAAGAGGCAACTCGGATTGCCACTCGGATTGTGCGTGAGGCTAAATTGCAAAAGG
>NC_033800.1:107283039-107308202 GCF_001876935.1 Asparagus officinalis
ACCAGGGGAAACAAAAAGAAGGTACCTCTACTTCTAGTGATAAAATCCCAGGAATTAAGATCGCGGGTGGCCAGGAGACTGAAGCCGGCGGTGACCACGAGGAGCTGGAAAAAGGCCCGTCAGATCCTCTCTCTTTAGAACTATTTGAGTTAGCGTTGGTTGCTCATGCTCGTCGCTCTAGCTTACCCAAGCCTTCGCCGGCTCCGAGGAAGCCAAGAGTACGAGTTATACGCACTTATCCTAACAAGATGTGGGTTGAAATCTTAGGTACAACTTCCGAAGAAGAAAGGCCTTGTCCCATACGTCGGACGAGCTCTCAGCCTTCAACTCAAGCTGGTCCGAGGCGAGAATTACGCTCCAAATTTACTCATGAACAAGTTATTGATCCGGAGGAAATTTCGTCCGCCAAGCGTAAAATGTTAGCTTCCAAGTGACATATTGAACTCCCGATTTCAGAAACGAGGCCCTCTACTGACATACCTATCGGTGGAGAAGGTAACGTTTTAACTTTTTATGATCTTCTGACTGTTCTATTTATTAATTTCATAGACTTAGTCATTCTTGTGTCTTAGAAGGTCACGAAGAAGGTGAAAAAGAATATGATCCTCTTTCTCCCTGCTTTGATGGTTTCGAAGGGTCTGACTTCTCCCCACCAATGGATGAAGTCATGGCTAAAGAACCCGCAGGTGTTGGAATAGATACAAATATTGAGGCTGTTGTAGACTCCGGCGTTGGACCCGATACCACTGAAAGTGTTGAAGATCCAGGTATATTTAACATCGGTGATAGGTCCTTCATTTGGCGAGAATTGAACGATTCAGAATTTGTGTCTCCGCTAATCGTTTATATGCTTCTTACCCTCTTAGAAAAATTGCAAGAAGTGGTCCCAAGGACTGAGGCTGCGGAACTCGGCACAGCTGCTGCAAGTAAATTTCACTTCTTCTTATTGCGCATTCTCGACTTTTCATCTTTCTACTTTAATACTTTGATTCTGTGTAGATGTTCCAGTGGAGGATCTGGACGGTAAGGGAGCTCTTCGTGATGTGGTCCTCGGAGATACGGGTGTATCTTCACCTGATCCGATTCCCATCTCTTTGGGTTCTGACGAAAGGATTTTTGAAGACATGTTGTCTGAACAAGCCCAACGTGAGGCTACCGAACCGGTGAACACGGTTGACTCACGTGGCGGTAAGATTTTTTATTCCCGTGTTATAGATTCACCTATCGGTTTCCATTTAACCATAGGAAAGTTCTAATAGTAGGTCCAATCGTTGAGACTGATGCTACTACTCTTATTAGAGAGTCTGACAAATCTAAAGGTCTCGATTTCTTGTTGTTGGCAGGAATTGTGGTCGAGGTCGAGTCATCAACTCCCGAGACACAACTTCCCCCTCTTTTGGAGATACAAGCTACCACAAGTGTTGGAAGTGTTGGGGGGAACTTAACTGAATAAACCGTGAGACCAAACGAAGAAGTTGGTTCTTTGATGTTTGCTACACCCGCCGTGCTCCCTGCGACGCAAGAAATCGGGCGAACAGAACCAGATGTGGTTCGTTTAGCTGAAGACAATTCTGCAGGCGTTGGTAAATTTTGCGCCATGTCTTGACTTAGAATTATTTTATATTTGAAAATATTCATCTCTTCTCCTTCTTTTAGGTTTGTCATCCCAACTCCGGGACATGGTTAAAGCATTATTGTCGCATGATGATCTGGAAAAGCTCATCCTCTGTTTGGAGGTCAGCCACTTTTTCAACTTCGTGGGGTCATTTATCGGCAAACTTTTACAAAAAGGGCTACCTTTCCGTTAGTTATAACCTTTTCTCGAGCGTAAAATAGCCTCGGTGAGGGATGCCGGCTCATCAAGAATTGCAGATGCTTTGACCGATGACCTAAAGCGGTTAGAGCACGAATTTGAAAAGCTGCAAGATCTCCGATCCGTTGGTGCTCCTGGTTATGTTGCTGCTCGGATAGAGACCCGTCTACAATCTCGGCGTGAAGCTCGAGCGTCTGCCGAGCTCAGGATTCAAGCACAAAGAAAAAGGGTCGAGCAGGTGAAGGAGGTTCTTTCTGAGAGATTGGCCCATATACACGAGCATGATTCTTCTATAGCTTCTACAGACGTAAATATAGCAGAGCTTAAGCGAAAGCTTGTAGAGGCGGAAATTTTGGAAGTGACCAGGGCCGAGGAAGAGCATGGCAGACTGGTGATATCCTTCAAGGTGACGCTCTCGGAAGAGAGATTAGCCAAAATGAAGGAGGAAGCTGCCAGGATTTTATCTATCTCTGAAGAATCTTTTAAGGCGAAACTGCAATGTGAGCTTGAGCGAGTCTATGTCGAAGAATTATCCAAATTAGAGCAACAAATCCTTAGTCATAAGCTTGATGTAGAGTGACCGCGACTCGTTGTATCTGAACACTTGATTTTGTTAATAAAAATATATTTTTTTTGTTCAGTATACTTTCATTCTTATTATGATTTTTCCATTCTGTTTAGAATAATTAGCCGTAATACTTATAGGATTTTTGGCAAACCCTCCGCCATCAACGAGTTTGATGAGCCTTTACCGATTACCGTTTTGGTCGGGCTAGCATATGAATTGTTTGAGTCCGTTTTATATGTAACATTGTGCTAATGGAATGAACTCCCTTAGACTTAGTGCTACGAGTGTGAATACGTAGACTTGGTCATTTTTACGGGAATAGACTACCCAACAACGTGTGTTAGGCGTAGACTTTAGGAATTTTTGGCAAATCCTCAGCCATTAACGGGTTTGATGAGCCTTTACCGACTACCGTTTGGGTCGGGCTAGCATATGAATTGTCTAAGTCTGTTTCATAAGTAACGTTGTGCTAATGGAATGAACTCCCTTAGACTTAGTGCTACGAGTCTGAATACGTATACTTGGTCATTTTTATAGGAATAGACTACTCAACAACGCGTGTTAGGCGTAGACTTATCCCTACTTAAGATTCGGGATAAAATTCCCCACGCGTGTAAGGCTCGGATTACTGATGTTTGAGTATGGTGTCTTCTCTTGAGGTAAAGACGAACCTAACACTGGAGAGGAAAAATTTTATATTCTATCTCCAAACCTTCTTTTTAGGCAGAAGTAGACCCGATACCGGGGAGGAAGAATTTTATATTCTATCTCCGGTTACAAAAGAAACTCGAAGGAGGATTTCCATTTCGAGAATCTATGAGGTGAAACTAAAAGTAGGATCTCCACTCCGAGAATCGAAAGATTCAGATAACCCTAACTTTTATAGGATTGGTTACCTGACCTGAAATGAGTTTTCGACTTTAGCCCTAACTTTTATAGGATTGACTAAAGGGAAAGGAATGAGAGCTTTTCATTTATTAAAAAGGAATCTCGGCTTGGACCCTAACCATTCGATGGTTTTGGCCAAGAAGAGGTATTGAGACGACCCTAACTTTTATAGGTTTGGTTGTCCAATTTGGGCGGAGGCCTTTCGTTTATCAAAAGGGAAGTCTGATTTGAAAGTTGACCTCTCGTTCCTTGAAATAATCGAGAGGGGATTTTGGCTTACTGAGTCATATGGTGAATTATATGGTGAATTATATGTAAGGATATATAAACTAATACAAGGGTGAAATAAATAATCTACAAATGTGATAGGGGTAATATGAACTAGCCCGTGTCACCTTCCTCAAGTGTTCAGAATTACCACCTCTCACTAGGCTTTACTACCGACCTCACTCCTCTTAGAACCGATACTGTCTCTCACCAACCACTTCTCTCGATGTCCAAGTATAATACAATATGCAAGTCTCACAATTAAAGCTCACAACAAATTATTGTTCTCTAAACAAGGTGAGAACTCAATTAAGCACAACTCAATGTTACAATCACTGACAACCCTAATATACTATGTATGTAAATACTAAAAGCTCAAGTGGGTGTGTGTAACAATGAGATTCAATAAAGCAAAATCGAACTAAACTCAATTATGAAAATCTAGCTTATAGAGATGATAATTAACAAACAATCTAAGTACAAAGTTAGAAATTGAGTTTAGAAAACTTCTCTATAGATAACAAGAGAGGGGGGAGAAGAGTGAATTCTCAAATACTAAAGGATGATCTCCACTTGCTCTTGTGAAAGTTTCTTCACAAACAAAACTTGAAAACAAGGGTTTAAACACCCTTAAACAAACTTTAAACACTTGTTAAACTCTTTAAACTTAATTAACAAACTTTCTTCAATTCCCCTAAGAAGTTAGAGGGTATGGGGTATATATAGGTACCCCAAGAAACCAAAGAAAAAGACCAAAAACCCAAAAGAAAACAAAGCTCGAAAATAGTCGTTACTGTGCAACGGATACTTTATGGATCGACTCATAAAAATCATGGGTCGACTCATAACCTAGCTGTTATAGGCTTAAAATAGCCTATGGGTCGGCTCATAAAATTCATAAGTCGACTCATCATGCATGCGTCGACTCATGAAGTCATGCGTTGACTCATCAGAAACAAAACACACTTTCTAGTATAGTTTATGAGTCGACTTATGATAGGAATGAGTCGACTCAACCTGTCTAGGTCGACTCATGAAGTTATGAGTTGACTCATCAAAAACAAAATGTAAACTACACAACAATTTATGATTCGACTCAACACTGTTCATGAGTCGACTCAAGACATGCACACAGCCTCTTTTAAACAGTACATGTTAACTTAAAATAGGGTTTAAAAATATCAAATAAATTCTAAAAAATATAAAATTTTAGAGAATGCTTGTAAATAGGAAAATGAACATGTTACAAAAACTGGTTTTCAAAAAAACATTCCTCATTTGTGAAAACTCATTGGTTTTCAAAATAGTCCAAAATATGAAAACATGAGATACTTGAATTTTGATGGTTTGACATAAACCAAGTTTTAAAACTTTATAAAATGATTTTATAGACTTAAAGAAAGATGTAAACTATTATTATGAAGTCTATAAAAAAATTATTCAATATTTTCACATATTCATATTTATATAAACATGAAAACCAAAAATCAAAACGTGTATATATATAACTGTATATATATATATAAGAAACCAAAACTTATATGTGTGTAAGTGATTGAGCTTAAAGTATCAACACACATATATATATATAAGAAACCAAAACTTATATGTGTGTAAGTGATTGAGCTTAAAGTATCAACACACATAATATAAACCTAAACTAAATCTTATATGTGTGTAAGTGATTGAGCTTAAAGTATCAACACACATAATATAAACCTAAACTAAATATACCCTAGCTATGATCTTGATCTTCAATGAGCTCTTCTTGGTAAACTAGCGGATGAAGCTTGAACTTGGATCTTCAACTTGAATTGCATTACTTCACTCCACTATTTCCGCCAACCTCCATTTGATATGATCATTATAGTACAATTCCATCCAACCTCCAACATGTTATTTATCTGCAATAAATAGAAAATCACAAACACTAGACAAATAACATTAGTCATAAATTATTTGTTAAACATCATCAAAACAAGAAGGCCAACAGTATATACATGAGAATTTCCTTATTTGGATTATTTCGCTCGACATACTACGTCTCGTATTATAGATTTCTAAATATTGATATCATTAGATACGGTGAAAATGAAGTAGGTAGATATGCTTAAAAGATAGAGCCTCAACTACATCTAGTAGCCCTTCCCCTGGGAGCGGATGGAGGTGATATTGTTTTAGCGCTCTGACGCTTTTGTTGTTACTCTTTTTGTTTTAAATTTCTTTTTAGGCAGTTCTGAGCTTCAGAGAGCCACAGGTTGATGGTCTTCCAGCATATTCATCGTCGTTCAGTTTTAGTAGTAAGACTCCACTATGGTTGGCTTTCATATTCAAACATTACAGTTTATTTTCTTATTGTAAAGGCTGTGAGTCTTAGTACGATTCCTATTTAGTTTGTGATGAGATATTTTCTTTTAGTCATCATATGTATTTTAGACTTGTCGGTTGAGACATGAGTTCATTTATGAGATTTATCTTTCTACATCATGTCTACTGTATTTACTATCTTCTTTTTACCTGTATTGTACTTGTACTTTATTGTTGATTCCACTACAGGATATTACTATGATTGGTGAAACATGTTATTGCGTGGTGTGGGTGCATGGCAGGTTTGACATCTCTGGGTTCACCTTGGACTACAGCCATGTGTGAAAACAGGGGCGCCACAGCTATTACAGGCTTATCTTTGATTGTGCCTTCAAGAATTGATTCTTCATTTGTAGCCATATCCCTAAATAAAGTTGTGTACAGAGTCATTCCACTACATATGAAAAAGAAAGAATAGATAAAGTATGTCAATCTCATTTTTTCTTACGATATTGAAAATAATTATCATGTATATATCTTTTATCTATTAACGTGATTTCCCTCCTATTGTATGGTTTGTTATGTCTCATAACATAGCTAATCACTAGCTTTACGTTAGTTGTTAATACAAGAACATCTGCATGCAATTTTATAATATGTTTATGATTCTATAAATTTATGTCTCATTTGGTATTGAATATTAAAGTATGACCCTTAGGGTTTGAATCGTCGAACGTTGACTTTTGTTGCAACGCGTTGCTTGGCGTTGACCTAGGGTTACGCGTTGATCGGCGCTGACCCTAGGGTTTACGGATCGCCATTAACACAGTTTATACTCGTACGTTTGCTGGAGTACACAGTTTAAGCTCTTAAGGTATTGGAGCATCGCGGTCCAGGATGTTGGGGTTGCAGGACCAACTGTTAAAGTTGATTCATCTGCATGTGTGGATTTTGTCCCGAATTTGTGTATTTTAGACTTGTCGGTTGAGACATGAGTTCATTTATGAGATTTATCTTTCTACATCATGTCTACTGTATTTACTATCTTCTTTTTACCTGTATTGTACTTGTACTTTATTGTTGATTCCACTACAGGATATTACTATGATTGGTGAAACATGTTATTGCGTGGTGTGGGTGCATGGCAGGTTTGACATCTCTGGGTTCACCTTGGACTACAGCCATGTGTGAAAACAGGGGCGCCACAGCTATTACAGGCTTATCTTTGATTGTGCCTTCAAGAATTGATTCTTCATTTGTAGCCATATCCCTAAATAAAGTTGTGTACAGAGTCATTCCACTACATATGAAAAAGAAAGAATAGATAAAGTATGTCAATCTCATTTTTTCTTACGATATTGAAAATAATTATCATGTATATATCTTTTATCTATTAACGTGATTTCCCTCCTATTGTATGGTTTGTTATGTCTCATAACATAGCTAATCACTAGCTTTACGTTAGTTGTTAATACAAGAACATCTGCATGCAATTTTATAATATGTTTATGATTCTATAAATTTATGTCTCATTTGGTATTGAATATTAAAGTATGAAATTATAAGTACTTACTGATTTTTGTTGCATCTTCTATAGAAAATTCTTCTTCAATTGGGACAAAATTGTTCAATATATTCTCCAAATGGAAATCAGTTGGTTCTTCTCTGATATATATGTCTCTTGTTAATGTTAATTCAAATGACTTGTAGACACTTATAAAAGCTGGGTTTCTTCCTTTCACTTCTCCATTTGAAATGAAAACAATTTGATTCTTTGAAGCGTATCTCTAAGCTTTTCGATAGTCTCTACGTACATAACTCCCTGTTATTACCCTACATTATTATTAACATCAAATATTAATGGTTGTAAAAAAATAATTAATTAATGTTAAGCTATATATTATATTTTAATTAGTTATATATAATATAATGTTCTATTGACTAATGCTACTTATGTATTTTTGCTACCCAAAGTTATGAGTAAAATTATATTAATTTATTTTAATTTATATAGTCACCTTGATTTTTAATCTTTTAATATATATTTTTAATTTTATATCTTAAGGAGATGTTTTACATCTAATATGTTATTGCTTTTTTCTACCAGTATTAACTTAGATTATTTTAAAATATACAAAAGGTGTAGTCAACTCTTAAATTGCAAGTTAAATCTACATATCTTAATAAAATAATATAAATTATTTTCTATTTTATTTGTAAAGTTCGTAAAACTTGGTGGTTTAGTGTGATTGTGAGCTTTTGAAGTGTTGTTTCTAAATTTTTTAAAACTTTGACTCCATTTTTGTAAATTTTGAAACTTTAGGTTTAGTTTTCTAAAATTCATTTTTTGGCCCTGTTGATAATTTTCCCTTTTTTCCGTTATTGGATGTAATTTTTGGTTTGTTTGTAGTTTTAAACTTTTGAGAGTTTCTTTGAAAATTTAAAAAAATTAATAGTATTTTGAAACTTTTAAATTATCAATGGCATATTTAATCTGTGTTGTTGGCAAATTTTTAAAATCTCTAAATTTCATGGTGGTTTTTTTGTAGTAATCATCTTTTAATATTTTCCACCTTTTTATTATCATTTAAACTCATTTGTTTTTAAATGTTATTGTCTTTCTCTCTTATCTGAACATGTCATATGGTAATATTGTAGAAAGATCCTTTGATATGTCAATATGTGAAAACAAACCACTTATTCTAGAATACATATTGAAAACTTATTCTTCATAAAATTTTGTTTAGTTAAATTTACCTTACTCTTTAATGCTCCATGATCAGTGGGAACCTCATGCAAGCAGTATAAAATAAAAAATCTTTTTATTTTACCTTAGCAACATTGAGAATTAGCAATAGTACTTAGTAATTTCCCTGATTCTTTTGCATTATTGTAAGTGGACTCTACGCTTCGAATGATGGTAACATGCATGGTCCAGTCTTTCTAAAACTTCTTGAGCTCGCTTATTTGGATGTGTTGAGTTTGGCCTTCGTTAGTGGTAGGTATATTTCCTCTAAATTAGATATACCTACTAGTTTTGACCACTATCTTAGAATATATCATAGCTTTAAAAATGAATTTATTAATTGTTATTCCTCATAAGGTTTAGATTATTATTAACTCATAATATAATTTGAGTGATAAAAAAATACGTGTATTTTGCACAAAAAAGTTACAAAAATGAAAATTTTAAATTAGAGAAATGAACATGAATAAAAATAGCTTGCAATAAATTAATTACCTCTAGAACAACTATTGTGATTCTGAAGTTAATTACACATTTTTGGTTGGAGAACTTTGGTTGGTGTCATCAAAGTCCCACATGATAAAGCAATATATAGCTCTCCATGAGGGAAAACATGTTGAGGTAGATAGATGCCTACATTAGGTATTGTTTGTCGTTGGGTTTTATTGATAGTCATTGCAATGCTTGGCCATGATGGAAATTGCTTGCATTTAAACTTGAAGAAAAACCCCTCATCTTTCGTTGGGGACAACACTATTCTTAGCAAGAAAACCTTTTTTCCAGCATGTTGGCCCATTGTTATCTTAGCATGAATTATATTACTATTGAAATCTTGATATACCATTCTTGTTCCGTTGCATAGTCCATTAGTTGGATCAAGGTTCCTTAATAAAATAATATGATAATGCTTCTTTAATTCTAGCTTGTGGACGGTAGTCCATTTGGTATAAATGTGTTCATAAATTCTTGCTAGTAATGATGATTAGTGTCATCAACTGTAGTTTGGGAACTTGTAAGATTAAATTAGCAATTATTTTATTCTTCTTTTTTTGTTAAAATGAAGGCTATGGATGAGAAATTTTAATCTAATACTATTCTAAAAGTGGATTGGCATGTTAAAACATTTTTTTTTTCAAAAATGCCCTTTTAAACATATACATACATACATAAAATACATGCTTCCATACATAAGCAATACTCATATATACATAATAACCCTCAATTAAATGCATGCATTTTTAAACATATACATGCATATATAAAATACATGCATCCATACATAAATTATACCCATACATACATAACCCCAAATTAAATGCATATTCATAACCGCAAAAAATATGAATGTTTAATATTAAATACTCACACGGAATGGTTAAAGACGTTTCATGTTTCAACCGATATAAGTCAAAACTCACTTTTATTTGTTTACATTTTTGTAACCTCCCATCAACGTATTAATCTCTTTCACTAACTTTATTTCTGTTACTAAAAATGACAATAATTATTTCTGTTACCAATTATTACTAACAAAGTCGATTATAAACATTATATATACTACTTCCACTTAAAATGCAACTCTGCACGATTTCAAAGGTCTCAACTCTGCACAATAGTTTCTCATGAAATTCAATTATTTTTTAATTATTATTTTCTCAAAATTTGGAGGTTAGACTTTGATTTTTTTGGAGCTAGTACCATGCAGCTTCAATATTAAATGAATGCAATGATACAAGACTATTTTTTTAATACTTATTGTTCTCAAAGTTTGCAGGGTAGAGCTTGATTTTTTTGGAGAGCTAGCACCGTGTGTCTTCAAATTTATGAAAATTAGGTTTCAACAATTAACGTACAATATTTACTTCTAATTCACTTAGATGCTCTTTTTTACTTGAACATGAGAATAACTTTTTTACTTGAGAAATTTATTAATTAATTTATAGAGTTTTTTATTTGAATAGAAAAAGAATAATTTTTCTAAAACTTGAACATGAGAATAACTATTTCCCCTCCTATTTCTTTCTTCATCCTTAGCCTTTTTTTTCTTCAATTTTGTCAAATTAAGCATTTATTTTTGTCCATATCTTATTTTAAACTTTCAAATCTCATATCTCCAAGTTCCAAGCTATATATATAATCTTAGAGACTGGTGGAAGTTGGAGGAAGTTCCTTTGTGAAAGGAATAGTGACAATGGACAATATGATGAAGTCAAAAGTGAAGGAGGAGCTGGGGTGTGGCAGAGAAAGAAATGGTGACAATAAACAATGTGATGATATCAAGAATGAAGGAGGAGTTGCCCAGGGCCGGCTCTGGGGGTGTGCGAGGTGATCGACCGCACAGGGCCCCTTAAAATTAGGGGCCCCAAAAAAAATTTCTTTCTCTCGAGGTCCTTGTAGGCGTATAAAATTGCTTATAGGTCCCTTAGCACAGCTCGGCACAAACCGACGAACCATCGGGCGACATATCCAAACACGAGCGTCAGTCCACAATGCCGAAGCTAAGTGACACGCAACGAAGCGGATTAACGAGGCAACGAGGCTAACGAACCGCATGCAAACAATGGAATACATCCATTCGCATGCGGAATCAAGCTAACAGTCCGGTGAGTCAACGAGTCATCCAACCATAGAACGGATTTGAACTCAAACACCGAGGCGGATTTACTGCCATATTGGGATTCAAACTATCAAATCAGAGTCCGGATCAACAACGAAGCGGGTTTACTGCCAAATCAGGATTCAGATCAACAAATCAGAGTCCACATCAACCATGAGACTTGGATAAACCGGGAAAACCGACACACCAAAGGGGGGACTCGGCCAAAACTGAGCCACCTATAGGTGGCTCAGCCAAAGCCTAGCCACCTATAGGTGGCCGGCCCAGATCTATGCCAAGGCACAGATCTGAGAGCCTATAAATAGGCCTTTGCTCATTTGCTTCTCGGGGGAACTTTTGGAGCCGAAACTCTGCCGGATTGAGAACTGAGCTTGGAGATTTGAAGGCTTGAAGACTTGGACGTTCAAATCTGGTTCTTGGCGAGCATCCACGTCACAAAAGGCAGGAGTTCGAGAGAGAGAAATCAGATCTGAGATCTACACGAAGTAATACTCCGGATCAAAGCTTGGCCTTTGATCCCGAGAACTAAAGGCTATTATTTCCTTGGTGAAATAGTACCCCCCGGCTGTTATTTCCTTAGTGAGATAACACCCGTCAAATCGTGTAGATCCGACCGGATCTAGATCGCGCGGTGGTCCACGGACTAACCCCGGCGTTGGCAAAAAACCCACAAAAGCGAGTGACCGCAAAACAGGAGCTCGTGATTCGTTCGAAAAAGGAAAGTTGTAATCTTTTTATTTTTCTTTGATTTTGTTGTAATCGGATCTTATAAAAAGACCGGATTTTTGTAATCGATAAACTATTACAAGAGTGTGCAATGGAATCAATGAAGAAAACAATTTTTCCCGCCCGAAAATTGGCGACCACAGTGCGGGAGCCACCCGATCTCCCCGCTGTCGAGATCGTCACGTCGCAGCCGTGGATCTCAATCCCGGTCCGAGGAGCAGTCGCATATGAATTCGATCAAGCCAAGTCTCGTCAGGATATCTCGTCATCCTCGTCCCGATCACGCTACCCCCCGCAAGTCCCAAGAAGTTCTCTCCAGGAGAAAAAGTTCGTGTCTTGCCAAGAACTCTCAGACCCAACGAAGCTCTCACCCCAGCTGACGCCCAAAGTTGCCGTCGGTGTGAAGTTCCACCGACCTCCAATGAGTGTCAAACCCTGCTTCTTGCCGACGCCTCTACTTTGCAGGGCGTTATACTCTCTCAAAGAGCAGCCGCCAGCAGGCACATCAACGCCGTTGCGCTGGCAATTCGCTAAGGCGATGGTAGATCTACCGACGGATCCGTTACGACGCGGATCTGAAGCAACAGGAGAGGAAACAGCCTCAAAACAACGCTGAACAATGGCAGCTCCCTCCAGCCGCCCATACGAACGAATGGATCCGCGGTCAACGGAAACCGTTCGACACTTGAAGAGCGGCATCTCACAAACGCTGCGCGTTACTCGCCCACAGAAAAAATTGTTTTGCCAGGAAGCAAGAAATTGGATGGTGAGCGAAAAGAGTGGCCAAGAAGCCGCCATCAACCCGCCAAGTGTGGAGGCCGAAGCAGCCTCCAACCAAAGTTTAGTCCCCGGCGAAACAACCCATATCGCCGATAATTCCAGCAACTACTTCGGGAGATCACGCAGAATCATCCCGAAAGAAGAAACCAGTTTTGGAGCGTCTCGGTCCACTTCCCGATGAGCGAGTCAAGGCTCCAGTTCAAGAGCGTTTGGGCCCGATGAAGAAACCCCGGACGACTCAACATGCTGGGGGTCGCCGCCGCCTCCAGCATGACAAGGAGTTCAAGGCAGCTGCGCGCACCACTTTGCGCATCGAAGTCCGGGAGCCCGCTGAGAACTCACGCCCAAAAAGGCATGTTTCGAGGCGCGTGGCTTTTGAAAGCCCAAAGAAGGCAGTTCTTCCTCAGAAGGAAACATTATCGTCTGATGACGATAACGTTATACCTGAGAAGTCGTGCTCACACACGATAGATTACTCCGATCTTAAAGCAGACGAGTTGTACTATCGCGCTGGGGGTACGAGTAAAACCAGGAAAAGGAGTCCCCGAGAACAGGAAACTCAATGCCCCTGTTCCAAACTCATTCGGGCAGTATTGTCTGAGTGCAATTGCATTAAGGCGGCCCCCGAAAGAGTTTCGGTCTTCGAAAAGCTGAAGGAGAGCGGTGGTTGAAGATGGGGAATTTCCGAGGGTCACCACCAATATGACCAGCAAAAGGGCATCGACACGGGATAATCCCGAGTCAATTCCGCCAGTATCCCGGTATCTAACTCGTCTGCAGTCTGGAGCCATTACACGAGGAACTTATGGTAGGGTTCAGACAAGACTACCTTCAGAAGATGAAGAATCTGATGCTAGCTCCGCGGTTGCATCAGATAATACGGTATCTAGCGAGGGACAACCCCGCGAGGCACTCATGATAAGTGCAGAACAAGTGGCCAAGATGCTCGAAGAAGCTTTGGCTAAACAACAGGAGAGCTTCAGGTTCGAAATGCAGATGGCCATGCAGAACATGAGAGAAATGCATGACCAACAAATCCAAGCATTGACGAACCAGCAAGGCGAGCCAAGTCGTCGTAACCAGGTTAATCTGGAAGATGAGGACACAAATGCGAATGAGACGCATAATGCCAATAATCCTCCCGTCAATGTAGGGGGTGGTAATGAGAATGCTGGCGAAAACACAGGTGAAAACTTGAAGATCAAGAACCTCGAGAGCAAAATCAATACATTGTTTTCCGATCAAGAGATGAAGAAAACAGGCATTCCTTGTCCATATCCAAGAGAATGGGAATCGATCCCCTATCCGGCGAAGTTCAATCTAATTAACTTCACACCGTTTAATGGGATGGGTTCACCTACTCAGCATTTGATTTACTTCAAATCACACCTGGGGGTTATCTCTGGTAATGAGCCTCTGATGGTACGGTCCTTCGTTGGCACTCTTCGTGGAGCCGCCTTCGATTGGTATCGCCGCCTCAAGCCAGGAAGTGTGAACAGCTGGGATGATATGGAGACTAAGTTCCTCGCCAACTTCTTTGATGACGACACTGAGATATCCATCGGATCGTTGCTTGACGAGAAACAGAAAGACGGGGAATTGGTTGACACCTTCGTCAAGAGGTTCCGAAACAAGGCGATGAACTATCGGGACCCGATCACCGAGGAATTCATTCTCCAGACTTGTCACAACAACCTCGCGTTGGACGTGTTGGAAGCAATGGGGACAGCACCGTCCAAGACATGGAAGGATCTGAAGGTCCGAGGAGAGCAGGCTGAGCGATTCCTTAGGAGAAAGAAGGCGGAGAGAGGCCAACAAGCGACGAATGCTCTGCAGCAAAAATTCGCCCCACGAGGGAAAAGTAAGGCACATGCTAATGCAGTTGATGCTAATCAAACTTTCCAATTGCAACCTCAGCAACAGCAGTAGCAACAAGCACCACAACAACCTCGGGGGCAATGGCAACAACGGCCTCAGAAGCAGAAATCTTCGGAGCCAAGATTACCTAAAGTGTACTCCTTCAAAGATGACGAAGTTCCCGGCATCTTTAAGTACCTACTGGAGAATAACAAAATCCAGCTGCCAGCGATCGTGGATCAAGAAGGGGCTAGCAAAGTGACGGATCCGAAGTATTGCGCATACCATAGAGCGGTCCATCACCCTACCAAGTCATGCTACCATCTCAAGGACAAGATCCAGGCGCTAATCGATGTAGACGTCATAACCCCGAAGCCGTCCAAGAATGTTGGAGCAAATGCGGTGTCAATCAGCTTTGGATCGGTGCCCACAACATGGTTCAAACCGGAGCGCATCACCAAAGTAGGGATGAAGACTGTGAACGATGACCCACATGGACAGCGCCAAAAAGGGCTTGTGCCACACACAGCCCCAAACGGCGAAATCCTCTGGGTTCATCCCGATCTAATTAAAGACGAACAGTGGGCGACTTCCTCGAAAAGAAAGGGCAAAGGCAAGTCCTGCAATGCTACGTCCGCAATCTTTGAGGAGGATGGTGATGAAGCTCCTACCTTTCCGCTCTCCGAAGAGGAACAAGAAGTCTTTGCCACTAGAAGCGGAAATGAGTATCACTACAATTATCCGCCGCCTAGTGAGCAGGGGATGAATAAACGGGGACCAGCCAAAACTCTCACGGAGATGGGGGTGATTACGAGTCCTACACCGGGCGCAGAGGCTCGACAACAGCCAGTGAATAAACCGAAAGAGAGTGAATAACCCGAAAGAGAAGAATCCCCAGGAGGTTCAGAATCCGAAGCAGTCTCGTTTCAGTCGCCCGATTGGAAGAGACAAACCGAAAAGCTCGAAAACTCTGCAAGCCTTTGATATAATGGCTCAATTAGCCAACATTCCAGCACGGATAACGCTGTATGAGCTGCTGCGGTTGTCCAAGGAAACCAGGGAGGCCTTGCAAGAAGCTTTGGCCAATTCAGAGGTGTTTCTGACTCAAGTCGAGCCGGTGCCTGAAGAACCAGAACCGCTGAGTCAACACTGCAATATAGCGACTAAGAACCTTCCCTGCATTACTTTCACCAAAGAAGATATGCAGACGAAGAATTCGAACCACGATCGACCGCTATACTTCATCGGGTACATCGGCTCCAGATGCATTTCCTCAGCATGCCAGTTAGCAAGTTGGCGTCAACAGGCACTGTTATCTTTGGATTCAACACTAGCGGGTCAAGTCCCTTGGGTAAAATCTGGGTAAAGTGTCAAATGGGAGATTTGAAGACAGAAGTCACATGTTATGTGATCGATGCCGAAACTTCATATAACTTACTATTGGGTCAGCCTTGGATCCATAGTAACGTTATAATCCCTTCCACACTCCATCAGTGTTTAAAGTATGTCGACACTGATAATAAGGTTAGGACGGTGGTCGCGGATAAGCAACCATTCAAAGGGTATGAGAATTATTTCACTGATTCTCTCCTTTATGGTAACGAATCCGATACTGAACCATCGGCCCAGGGCACAGACAGCGGAGAAGAAGCTGATTCTGAAGCCGGATTCGATTACAATGGCGGTTTTGTTTTAAATGACATTGTACCCTTTGTAATCAATCTTGACGATGAACAATCGTCAGATGGAGGTTGTAACTGGCAACTTGCCGATATTGCAATAAAAGATGATTTAGAGTACTCCTTGTCTCTTGATGATGTGATAAAAGAGCTGTACGACAATCCTGAGTTGTATATGCCGATCCGATCATCCTATGTAACGAAGGAACACCTCCAGCATTCTTTCGGAACAACCATGGTCATCCCGAACAAAGTAAGAGGTGCTAAAGAAGTGATTTACGGTAAAGGAAAAAGCTCTCCGTTACCAGATCATTTCCTAAGTGAAGACGAAGATGATGACAAACCTGGTCGACATCTATCCAAGTATAGTCCAGAAGCGCGCAAGCTCATGGAAAAGCAGGGCTACGATTTCACACTCGGAGAAGGTTTATACTTCGATCGAGGTCCTCGTAATCCAGCCAAAGCAGTATATGTACCAAAAGGTAAACCTGAGGATTATTATAAATATGGGCGAGGCTTAGGTTATGTTTCATCAGATGACGAATGTGGTTGGCAAATCATCGATCAAATTGCTAACAAAGCCAAGAAAGGATACTCTCCCGATGCTTCAGAGTGGGACTCCGATACAAGTCTGGGAGAAGTTTTCAAAACCCTAATGTCAAATATGGCTACAGCCGATCCATCCACCATGGAAGACGACGATCAAATGCCAACATGGGAAGACCCGTGGGTTCACCATCTGAATATGCAATATGGCTGGCTAGCCAATATCGTTCCAGTCATGAAAAAGAACGGTAAAATCAGGATTTGCATTGACTTCAGGGACCTGAATACGGTATGTCCAAAAGACGACTTTCCTCTCCCAATCACAGATGTCATTATCGACAATACGTGCGGGTTTGAGAGAATGACTTTCATGGATGGTTTTTTAGGATATAACCAAATCAAGATGCACCCAGATGACGAGAAGCATACAGCGTTCAGAACGCCCCTTGGTATCTTTTGCTACACATGACTAAGATTTTTCAAGAACATCTCAGGAAAACAGTCGAATGCTACGTCGATGATTTGGTTGTAAAAAGCCGTAACAAAGAAGTTCACATCAAGGACTTGAAGACGATGTTTGATCTCATGCGGAGTCATCAGTTGAAGATGAACCCCACTAAATCCTTCCTTGGAATGTCCAACGGAAAATTCCTTGGATTCGTCGTCACCACTAAAGGTATATGTATCGATCCTGATAAGGTAAAGGCGATACACGAACTGCAACCCCCTAGAAATCTGAGAGAGCTCAGAAGATTGCAAGGGCGTTTAGCTTACATCTGGCGGTTCATCTCAAATCTTTCTGGGAAGTGCCAACCATTCTCTAAGCTAAACAAGAAAGGGGTGTCATTCATCTGGGACGACGCCTGCCAAAAATCATTCGAAGATATCAAAACATATCTGGCGAATCCGCTTGTTCTCGTTGCACCGAAATCAGGTAAACCGTTCTTGATTTACATCAAGGCGATGAACCACTCGATAAGTGCTTTACTAGCACAAGACGACGATAACGGTCACGAACATGCAGTCTATTACTTAAGTCGGACCTTGATAGGCGTCGAGTCTCGATATCCGATGATTGAAAAAGAATGCCTCGCATTGGTATTCGCAATGCAAAAGATGTGACATTACTTGGTTGGACAGACGATTTACATCATTTCCAATGTTAATCCAGTACGGGTGTTTATGACGCAACCGGCCTCTATGAATTGGCGGTTAGTGAAATGGGCCATTCTCTTGTCCCAATATGATTTGCACTTCAAACAACAGAAGTCGATCAAAGGACAAGCGATTTGCGATCTTTTGGCGGCAAACCCGACCATACATACGGCAGAAGTATATGATGACTTGCCGGACGAAACCCACGAGGTTAACACTACGTCGCACCAACAAGTATGGCAATTATATTTCGATGGTGCTTTAAGAGCAGTTAATAGGGTAATAACCCCGGGAGGTTCTACAGTCTCCTCCGGAATTGGAGTTGTCTTAATTTCTCCGGGGAATCATGTGATGCCTCGGGCTTATTCGCTGACTAGTCTGTGTTCCAATAACGTAGCCGAGTACAACGCGCTTCTCATTGGACTCAGTTTCGCCAAAGAGCTGGGGGTCAAATATCTCGAAGCTTTTGGGGATTCTCAATTGATAGTCAACCAAGTCCGTGGAGAGTATGAAGTCAGGAATCAAGACCTGATCCCGTACCACCAGGAGGCCATCAAAATAGCAGTGTCTTTTGAAGAATTCTTCATTGAATATATCCCCCGTCTCCAGAACGCTTATGCGGATGCACTGGCAGCACTAGCGGTATCACTTGTGCATCCTCTCGAAACTGAACAACTAGTCACAGTAAGGACGCATCAGCTCTGCATACCCATATACGATATGGATATTGAAGAGGAAGATGATAGAGACATAAGCGCCAATGAGGTGAATTCAACCCAAATTGGGTCTGAGTCCCAAGATTGGCGTTTTCCTATCATTGACTACGTCCAATATGGTATTTTGCCAGAGAATGTAAAAGAAAGAGAATCAATCCGCCGAAGAGCACCAAGATTCTTCTATAATACCGAGACTCATACGTTATTCCGTAGAGGGTACGATGGTTTATTACTCCGATGCCTTTCGAACAAAGAAGCAGAAGAAGTTCTTAAGGAGGCACACGAAGGAGAATGTGGTGCGCATCAGCCCGGTCACAAACTGTATGATCGCATCAGGAGAATGGGATAATTTTGGTCAACGATGGTTCGTGACGCAATCGAATACGCCCGAGAATGTCATGCTTGTCAGATACATGCAAATTATATGCACCAACCACCAGAGCATTTACACACGTCAACCACGTCTTGGCCGTTCGAGACATGGGGTATGGACATTGTCGGTCCTATTTTTCCCCCTTCAGTCAAAGGCGATCGATTCATTCTCGCAATCACAGATTACTTTTCAAAGTGGGCTGAAGCAATCCCGCTTAGAGAAGTGAATACGAACAACGTCATCAATTTCATCAAGCATCATGTCATATACCGACACGGCGTGCCAAGACGGATCATTCATGACAACGGTCCACAGTTCATAAGCAACGCCTTCGTCAGGTTTTGTGACAAGTTCAAAATTGAAGATATTTCGTCAACAGCTTACTATCCCGCTGCGAATGGATTAGCTGAGGCGTTCAAAAAGACGATCATTAAGATCCTGTCCAAGCTCGTGAAGACCAATAAACGAGATTGGGATGATAAACTCGGTGAAGCACTCTGGGCTTATCGCACCACCATACGTACACCTACGGGAGCTACCCCATATTCGTTGGTATACGGATGTGAAGCTGTGCTACCTTTGGAGATTCAAATCACATCACTTCGGATCGCTCTCGTAACTGAGATGACGACAGAAGAACAGCATCAAAAACGTCTCGAAGAACTCGAGAGGTTGGATGAAAAGCGCTTGGAGGCTCAACAACAAATTGAGTTTTATCAAGCCAGAATATCTAGGGCTTTTAACAAAAGAGTCCGACAGAGAAGCTTCAAGGAAGGAGATCTGGTCCTCGCTGCTCGCCGACCGATAATCCTCAATTCCAAAAAGAAAGGTAAATTCGAACCCAAATGGGAAGGACTGTTTGTGATAGACACAGTCTACTCAAACGGCGCATATCGGCTGATTACTCAAGAAGGCACCAGGCAATTAATGCCAATAAATGGGAAGTTCCTAAAAAAGTACTATCCCTAGTACATTTAGGATAACCCATTTACCGGGAAGTTCCTTGAAGAATATTACGCTTAACATTCTAGAGGATAACCCAAAATCATTTTCACCACCAAAATCCCTCACTGATCAATTTCAATTGACAGTGAGTCCACCAAAAGTGTCTTTCTGGTCCTCTTGACTCTTTCCATGAACAAGAGGTCCACCTTCGATTTAGAGTCCCCTTTCGATAAACGAAAGAACTCCTTCTTTTTCTCTTTGGTTAAGCCTTCTCATGGTTATAACCTAAGTTGAAATTTCATTTCGATAAACGAAGAACTCATTTTTTAGTTTAGATAACCAATCCTATAAAAGGCAAGTTTATCTAGATTTTCTAGATTCTCGGAGTGGAGATCCCACTTCTAGTTTCTTCTGCGCTGGATATAGAATATAAAATTCTTCCTTTCCAGAATCAGGGAATAGAATATAAAATTCTTCCTTCCTTGCTTTTCGGGTTCGCCTTCACCCTAAAAGAAGACCGGGAAATAGAATATAAAATTCTTCCTTTTCCACACCAATCTTTTCCAAAATTTATCAATTTAGGATTCATCCTAGGAAGTTTATCTCGAATCCTAAGCAGGGATAAGTCTGCGCCTAACACGTGCTGCCGGTTTAGTCTTTTTCCGTAAAAAAAGACACCAGAGTTCGATTCTGGTGTATCTTATCCTGAATCCTAAGCAGGGATAAGTCCGCGTCTAACCCGCGCTGCCGGTTAGTTCTTAACCGTTAAAAAGAACACCCGTCCGCATATTCAACATTATGGCAGGTTGTTATTAATAACACCAAAATCCATGCCTTACACGCATGGGGAATTTCAACCTGAATCCTAAGAAAGGATATGCCGACGCCTAACACGCGTCGCCGGTTTAGTCTTTCTTCGAAGAAAAAGATACTAGAGTTCGATTCTGGGGTATCCTATCCTGAAGCCTAAGTAGGGATAAGTCAACGTCTAAAACACGTTGCTGGGTAGTCTATTCCCGTGAGAAAGACGAAGTCTACGTATTCAATATCGTAGCACTAAGAGCGTTAACTCTCTTAGCACAACGTCACATGCGGAACGGATTTAGACAATTCGCATGCTAGCCCGATTCAAACGGTAGTCGGTAAAGGCTTATCAAACCCGTTGAAGGCTGGGGGTTAGCCAAAAATCCTAAAGTCAACACTTAACACGTGTCGCCAGGTAGCCTATTCCCATAACAAATGGTAAAGTCTATGTATTCAACATCATAGCACGAAAGTCTCAGAGAATTCACTCTCTTAGCACAACGTGACATGCGGAACGGATTTAGACAATCCGCATGCTAGCCCGACTCAAACGGTAGTCGGTAAAGGCTAATCAAATCCGTTGATGGCTGAGGGTTTGCCAAAAATCCTAAAAGTATTATGGTCAATCATTTCAAACGGAATGAGGAATCATAATAAAAATAAAGATAAAAACCAGTTCCACTAAAAGGATCAAAAGTCAAAACATTCAGCAAATGAAATCATACATCAAGAACATGGCCAAAAATCTACTGATTAAGCTTAGACAGCTTCTCATCATAAGCTTGCCTTAGCTCAGCTCTGATGGACTCCTCGGTGGTGGCTAAAGTCTTCGCAGCAACCTCCTCCGTCTCGGTCAGCGTCTGTTTCAAAGATTTCAACTCCTCAGATAAAGCAGTGTGGGCTCGCTGATCCTGTACCTTCGTCATCTGAAGAATACCCAATGTATCCTCCTTTTCACGGAGTTCTCTTCGGAGTTGGTCTATCTAGGTCTCACAAGAAGTAATGGAAAAATCAAGCTCGTCGAGTGAAGATGATCTAGCAACAAGGTTGGCCTCAACTCGGTCCACTCGATCCCGCTGCACCTGAATCTCGAGCTCAGCAAAAAGCCGAGTATCGCGCCATGTCTGTAAGTGAGTATCTAACTCGGCAACAATGAATGAAGAGGCACCTGCATCCCGGAGCTCGCGAAACGTCTGAAGCTCATGCTCT
This sequence comes from Asparagus officinalis, assembly GCF_001876935.1. NCBI lineage: Eukaryota > Viridiplantae > Streptophyta > Magnoliopsida > Asparagales > Asparagaceae > Asparagus > Asparagus officinalis. The sequence continues at coordinate 107,305,036 of NC_033800.1, forward strand.
AGGCAGTCAAGATCATCAACTATAGACTTCGCCAGATCTGGGTACCCTGCATCCCTTATTGAATTTATCTTAAGATCAAGGAATGGCTAAAACTGGTGAAGGGAAAGTCCACCGTGGAAGAGTTTGCCAAGCATAGCATTCACATCATCAACTATAGTCTTCGCCAGATCCGGGTATCCTGCATCCCTTATTGAATTTATCTTAGGATCAAGGAATGGCTTAAACTGGTGAAGGGAAAGTCTGCCGTGGAAGAGTTTGCCAATCATAGCATTCACAAAGGAGAAGAAGGAGCGGATTTCTATGCACATGACAATCTTCTCTGGGTCGCTGTCTGATAATAACTCCTTCACAAGGACGTGAAGCTGAGAAGAAAGCCCTACACAAAAAAGGAGAAATCTGTCAAAAGCCTTGATGAAGAAATAAATAACATTTCTCAGTAGCTCAATTTATACCCTCTTCCCCTTGAGTCACTGGGAGTAGTGGAGGTTGCAAATTATCTAAAAGAGCAAGAAGCATAGAGACAATTAGGGAATGCACAAATTCCAAATCATTCAACTCCTTTGTGTATTGTTAATGGTAGATGTACCTGGATTCATCGAACCGGGTCCTACATTGACGGTCTCCCTAATGTCGGCAGCTTCTGCAGGCCTTTCTACCTGGTGCGGTGAGTCGGGCTCACCAGAAGATGCAAAATCATGAAAAGCAGGATCAGGACTCATCTCTCTCTCCCCACACTCTCCTATATAGAGATGGAAAAGCATGAGTCGAAGTTCTGAATGATCAAGAGGTTGGTCTATAGGGTAGATGTTACCTCCGTCACTAGTAGGATTGACACCGGCCAAATCCATATCAGATGCTCGCGAGGCTGCACGCGGCTTGCAGGCTAATCTCTTCCGCCTAGCAGCAGGGGCAACAATCGAAGGTCTCGCCTGGGAAGAAGGACGGAACTCTTCATCTTGGTTGGCTGTGGTCCTTGAAACATCAAACCATTGTCAGGTTTAATAATTCTGGAAGATAGAAGGAAAGAGTAAATAACTGACCTCGTTCAGAACAGTCCTCGTAATCTTCAAGATCTCCGCCTGAAGCCTCATCAGCAGAATGAAAGATCTTCTTTCCCTCTTCGTCAATCCGACGAGTCTTGTTCCGTGTCCTTTGTGACCGAGCATTTTCCCAAATCACACGAGAATCGGCCTGAGAAGCCTCCTCAGCCTCTAGCTCTGCAATCGGCTTCACGGGGACAGGTTTATTAGCTGCTTACAACCACTTGCAGCTTAGGAAGGTGAGATTCAACTGCCGCTCAGAACTCGGGAGACTGAACTTAGCACCAGTACAGCCCGTCACTGTCCATAACCATGCACGAAGACCGTCCACCAAACCGCCGTGGGTCCGAAGCTGCTGACGTGGATTCCCGACATAAAGCTGATCATAGCCAAACTAGCGAGCAAACCGGTAAAGTAGGTATAGCTCTATGAAACACTGATTCCTCACCCGGAAAGTCAGATAACCCGGCCTAATGTTCACCAGCCAGTCAAAGCAGCCGATGTCTAAATGAGTCCGATACTCCCTCGGCCTCTCCTCATCAATCAGAAACTCGACGTATCGGCCGGAGAACTGCGGAAAGCAAGTGGAAAACGCCCAACACTTGGGGACCTGTAGCTGCTGTCTGATGTCAGGGAATCCTCGCCCCTCCCACTTACCATTCTCAAGCAACTGTAGTAGGGGAACGGAGGGGTCTGTGGCGTTCGGTACCAACATCATATCAGAACGATGAAGGACGAACCAAGCCATCAAATAAGTGTACGGAAGCTCCACCTTAATAGTAGGAATCTGAGCCGGCGACTCACTTTCCTTCCGTGTAAAAGCACTAGAAATCTGTCGAAGCCCTCGATGAATGTTAGCCACCATCACCGGAAGAAGCGAAAGTTCCTTTTTGTAGGCGAGCTGAACCGCTGGGTAGAGCACCTCCAATGGCAAAGCATCGGACCTTTAAATCCTTCCATGTTTTGGATGGAGCCGTCCCCATTGCTTCCAGCACGTCCAATGCGAGGTTGTTATGGCAAGTCTGGAGAATGAATTCCTCGGTGATCGGGTCCCGGCAATTCATCGCCTTGTTCCGGAACCTTTTGACGAAGGCGTCGACCAATTCCCCGTCTTTTTGTTTTTCATCTAGCAACGTTCCGATGGATATTTCGGTGTCGTCGTCGAAGAAATTGGCGAGGAACCTGGTCTCCATATCGTCTTCAATAGACTATTCACCCCTGAAGGAGTGAGTGGTGCCAGCTCGCAAATAGCCTCGCCGGAATTGCTTTCTAGATTTCTGAACAAATAGCATGCAAACTGATTCAGACTCACGAATGACTTAGTCCTCTTCGCTAAAGGCTCAGACTACGCCAAAGCAATATGATAGTAACATGTGAGGTCCCATAAAGTCTCATAGCGGTCGGGCATGCGATCCTTCATGTTCGCGGGAAAAACCGTTGCTTTCTACATTAATGAGATAATTGTCATCTTGAGTTACAACTTTTCGAGTTACAAAAGATCCGGTCTTTTATAGATCCGGTTACAACTAAATCAAAGAAAATAAAGAAAAATTACAACTTTCCTCTGTGAACAAATCACGAGCTCCTGTTTTGCGGTCGCTCGCTTTGGTGGGTTCTTTGCCTGCGCCGGGGTTAATCCGTGGACCACCGCGCGATCTAGATCCGGTCGGATCTACACGAGTATGCGGGTATTATTCCACGAAGGGAATAATAGCCGGGAGGGATTAATCCACCAAGGGAATAATCGCTCGGATCTCGAGATCTAAGACCAAGCTTAGATCTGGAGTGTAGCCTCGTGTAGATCTCAGATCTGTTCTTTCTTCCTCTCGAGATCCTGCCTTTTCTGACGTGGATGGTCGCCGAGGATCAGATCTGAATGGTGCAAGTCTTCTGGTCTTCAAGCTCCGAGTTCACTCTTCAATCCGGCAGAGTTTCGGCTCTTGAAAGTTCGACCTCTGAAAATGAACATCTCTAGGCCTATTTATAGGCTCTCAGGACAGTGGCTGCAAAAAGAGAATTGTCGGCCACCTCTGGCCACTGTCGGCCACCTCGGGCCACTGTCGGCCACCTCGGGGTGGCCGACACTGTGCCTAGCCACCTTGGGGTGGCTCGGCTCATGGCCGAGCC
>NC_033800.1:107309202-107382442 GCF_001876935.1 Asparagus officinalis
AAAAAAACAAAAAAAAAAAAAAAAAAAAATTCTAGCCTAGTATTAAAAAGAGAAGAAAACACAAAGTTTCTGAATGACAAATTGAACTGCGCAATTACAAGTAATTCCCCAGTAATCTTATTTGTCCGTTTTCTTGTGAACTTTGAATGAAGGTGGCAAGCTTGCAAGCACAATTGATGCAAACAAAGGCACAACTAGCTCGGGGCACAGCTACAAGCTCAAGATCAGTGGAGGAGCAATGCCGCGGAAACATACACGACCCTTTCCTTCAATACTACAACGCTTATGCTCACTCTATGTCTCCACAAAGCTCTCTAGATGGTGTTGAGAACAATTTTGATTATCTTTCAATGCAAACTTGGAATAAGAGAATGGCTATGAGCAATGAGTCGGGTGAACTTCATGACTTGGCCTCAAGAATGATGAGGAACTAATGCTTTCTTAATTTGTAGTGGTGTAAATATGAGTCATAGAAGAGATTATGAGGATTTAATGGAGAAATACGGTTCATGATAGTTTGATATATAATTGTTAAGCAAAGAAGGAGATATTCTGTATGGTGCACCAAGAACTTGACTTTTTCATGACATTAACTTCTTGTTTTTTGTTCTTATATTATGTTTTTAGTAAAACGTAGATTACTACAAACTGTTTTACGACCGAGATATAATGAGGTTCATTTTATTTAATTTGTTTGATTATCTTTTTTTTTCTTTTTGGATCCAGGTACATTTGTTAACGGAAGAGATGACACTCTTTTCCGGGCGAGTAAAACTTTTATTCTTAATTACTTTGAACTTGTGATCCTCTCTTCTTGGCTGACTATATATAGTATTCTCTAGAACCATCAAGCTTCTTGTAGTCGGCAAACGATCAACTACATTCCTTCTAAATTTGAATATTAGAGTTTACTACTATCACAATTTACTAATTTGTCAGTTCAATAAATTCAGAGATCTCGTACAAATATTACCCATATAGTTGAATGTATTTTAACTGAATTGTGTCTCCTATATTGTCAACTTACTTCATGTTCAGTGCATTTTCCCTAACTAAAACATAGTTGTCTCAGTAAGAAATTCAGCAACAATTCACAGAAATGTTGGTTAAGATCAGCTTGAGTGTTTGTCAAGTGGAAACGTATATAATTGAGCAAGAAACATATATGCTGGGTTGATGTTTTAAGTATATAATTTTCACCCTCTATTTATATAAAGAAAAATGTCTAATTACGTTTAAAATTGATGTCTTATATATATTCTTATTATGGCAATCTGATACTCTATGTAGTAAAACTGCAAGATTTAATTAAAGGTTAGAACTACTTGTGTGATATGCGGATGATATTGATGTTTCATTCATTCGCTTTCACTATATATTGCTAGTATTCCCCCCCTAAAAAAGTTAAAAAGTATTTGTGGATGCATGCGCCAATTTGACATGGGAGAAAAAGCAAGGCATCTTCATCTTATTCTTGTAATCCAGCCAAAGTTCAATGTTCGTCTCAAAGTTTTATTTTGATCAATTATTCTTAATACACTCCATAATGATGCTTGAGTAGTAAATTATATCAAGATATTCAGTTGATTAAGAAAGTTCTTTCAAGACACCAATTATGAATGCTCCATTGTTTTGAGCTATGCCTTGGGGTATTATCACCTAATCTAATGACGTGTCGAATGTTTATTTAAGATAATATGGTGGTTAGTTGATATAATGATAAGAAATAGTCCTTTTAATTAGCTATCTCTCCACCAATAGATCCCTCTTTATAGCCAATACAATGGTTTAAAGGCAAACTTTATTATAGCTTTACCTAACACTATATATATGATACTACATTGATCATGTAATAACCCTAGCAAGTATACAAACATACAAAGTTATACCTTGCGGCAACAAAATATAACCTATTATATTTATGCACATGAGTAGACAACATGTCTCCTTTATTGAGAACACATGATAACATCAAAGCCTTTGTTTACAAAACTCCTTTCTTCTCATAATGAACACATAACTTCTAACGCAAATCCTATAGTCTAAAGTGAGAGTCAAGAGCCATGATCAGGTCCCAAAGAAGGCTGCCTAAATATTATCATTCCAATACAGAGAGGCCCCAACATTGTATCCTAGTGGGGAGAATGTCAATCTCCCTCTCTCTCTCTCTCTCTCTCTCTCTCTCTCTCTCTCTCTCTCTCTCTCTTCTATGCAACTGTCTCTCTCTCTCTCTCTCTCTCTCTCTCTCTCTCTCTCTCTCTCTCTCTCTCTCTCTTCTATGCAACTTCTCAAACCCAAGGCTTATTTTCTATAAATTAGTCACACATGCACTTGTTCAATGTCAAACTTGTTTGGTAAAATGAAAAGGAGGTAATGTGAACATAAGCTCTGGTCATGGATTGTTATTGGATCAATGCATTTTATGCAAGAAAACAATATTAGAATCACTACATATATAATTAAAAAAATTAAGAAGCACTTAAAAAATATATTACTAACTCCCGCATTACACGTAAAGTAATGTATCTCTTGGAAGACTAGGAAGAAAAGTTGCAATTAGTCCAAACATACATGAAACAAAGCACCAATTTTGATGAAATTTCGAGCTACTCAATTCCCACCGAACGTTGACAATTTGAATAATCATGCTTTGGGATTTAAAATTGATCATCAAGTTATTAACTTGGATTCCGTGTTAGTGACTATAGGTTCTATGGCTAGCTAGATATCTTGAAGTATCACGAATTAGTTTCAATGTATATAATGAAGAAACGGCGGAAGAAGAACAGAAAAAATATTTGAAGTGCACAAGTGGCTACGGGACAGACCCGGTCGACCGACAGACTGTTGGATTACATGGTCTTAAACGTTGTTTTGATCGGTCGACCGAACATGTTCTACCGGTCGACCTATAATCAGGTCGGTCGACCGAATGCCTATGACCAGTCGACCGAAAACGTGCACGATTACATGGTTAAAATTTATCTTTCTGGCCAGTCGACCGCATGCTTGTGCCCGGTCGACCGCGAAGCGTTTATGAGCCAGATTTGCATGGTTTTCCTGGTTGGTTTTGGATAGGGTGTTTGATATAAATATAAACACGTTTTTTTAGGGTTTCTGAATCAAAGAAAGGAGAGACTTTTAAGCACTTTGAGAGGTAGATATTATGAGGGAGTTAAGAGCTTTGGTTAGGGTTATATTTGAGTGATTTTATGAGTTGTAACCCGTTGTATTTCTCCTCCATATAGTGAAATCTCATCATCCTCTCCCCGTGGACGTAGGAAATTGCCGAACCACGTAAATCTCTATGTTTGGTTTGATTTGTATCATATTTGGTAGATTGCACTCGTGATTTGATTTGATTCTCTTCTCTCGTATCTTATCGACTCGTTTGGTGTGCGAGCACGATGATGCGATATGTGATAAGATGAATAGGAACGCTTGTGAGGTGATCAGATCTTGTTTGGAACAAGAGCTGAAATATGATGTGATTGGTGTGACGTCTGCGATGAACTTGTGGGAGATTTTTAACAATAAATACCTTACGAAGAGTGTTATGAATCGGTTGCACTTGCTGCGGAGATTATTCAGATTCTAGATATCCAGGGGCACCTCACTTGTGGCTCATGTAAACAACTATACAAAGTTATTATCGGACTTGAAGAACGTGGATGAGAAGATAACGGACGAGTACAAGGCGATTATCTTGTTAGGCTCCTTACCCGATGAGGAGTATGATACATTCGTGCTTACTTTGTTAAACGAGAGATATTCCATCATCTACAGTGAAGTGACTAACGTATTGACGAACTACGATTTGAGGAGGAAGGATAAAAAGACTTCCCGTGCTAGCACTTCAGGAGAGGCTTTATCGACGAGAGGTAGAAGTCCATATCTGAGAGGTGGCAATAGAAACAGGTCAAAGTCAAGAGACCACCACCAGTTAGTGAAGAACCAGTGTGCGTTCTGTAGGGAACAAGGAAATTAAAAGAAAGATTGCCCGATGCTCAATTTGAAGGAGAATAGCAAAAAAAAAGGGTCCTAAGGCCAATGAGGTGAATGTCGCTAGAGGTGATGATTTCGATGATTCGTGCTTTTATCTATTGATTACTCTAGAGGTGAACCATATGGATGCATCTAATTGGATGCTAGATTTTGGTGCTACTTATCATGTGACTCCCTAGCGAGATTTGAAAGTACCCTAGAGAGGGGGTGAATAAGGTTATTGCTAATCTAATTAGATATCAATACCAATTAAAACTTTCTTGATTAATTAATTCTTACAAAGGATATATGAGTGAGTTATGAGCAAGAATATAAATTACAAGCACAAAATAAATGTACACAAAGCAAACTCAAACACAAGATATGTTCATGGAGTTCGGTCCCCACGACCTACGTCTCTGCTCCTCACCTCGAGGAGATCTCCACTATCTCGACACACCCGGTTTGAAAGCCGAAACTTCTCTACACACTCGGTTTTCTAACTCACCAAAAACTCTACAAGTCTCTCACAATGTACATACACAAAATACAACCTCAAGTGTTGGTCCTCATGTATCGCCTCCCTTAAGTGCTCAGCTTTACTACCTCTTTCTAGGTTTTACTACCGACGCCACTCCTCTTGGTATTGACTACGTCCTCACCACACACTCCTCTTGGTGTAAATATGTATTACAAGGTGAACTCTCATAATAAGGCTCAAATATAAGATTTTGTTCTTTACAATAGGTGAGAACACAATTTCAGCTTACTCTCAAGGTTACACTCACCACAACCCTAAATTATACAATATGTAAAAATAGTTAAGCTCAATGGTTGTGTGTACAAGCAATAAGAAAATCAAATATAAACTCAATTAAGTCTAGCAAATATGAATATAACAATTAAAGCATAAACAAGCTAAAGAAAATCAAATATAAACTCAATTAAGTCTAGCAAATATGAATATAACAATTAAAGCATAAACAAGCTAGAGATATGAGTTTAGAAACACTTCTCTAATCACAAGAGAGAGGGATAGGAAGATTGAAAGCCCAAACTAAAATTGATCTTCTCTTCTTGTGAAACAATATCTTCACAAAACTAATTTTGTAAACAAATACTTAAAACAAACTAAAACTCTTTTTAAACTTGTTTTAAAACTTCTCTTCTTAGTTCAGAAGTGAAATGGTATAGGGTATATATAGGATGAAGAAACAAAGCTCAAAATCCAAGTGAAATCCAGCAAAATAACAAAAAAAAAAACAAAAACTAAAAATATAGCCGTTACAAGCCATCAGTCAACTGACGGGTTTCATAAGTCAACTGATGAGCTGACCGTTGTAGGCAATCTACAGCTTATCAGTCGACTGATAGATCATCAGTCGACTGGTCAGTCAACCAAAACAGAATATAAATTTTTGAAGATTGCAGGCACATTCTTCAGTCGACTGATTTCACCAGTCGACTGATAACAGGTTTTCAGCCTGACTGAAACAGAAAATCTAATTTTTAAACCTCTTTTAAAAATAACAGATAAATTTAGAAAAATATAAAACTTTGGAAAATTATTGTAACCATAATAATGAACATGTTACAAAAAGAATTTTTTAATTTGCATTCCCTATTTGTAAAATCTCATCATTTTGTAAAATCATATAAATATGAACATGATAAAAACTTGATTTTGCCGGAATGACTTAAACAAAACTTTAAAATACTTTAGAATGAATTTATAGACTTATACAAGATATGAAAATAGTGTAAATAAGTCTTCTATCCATAAATATAATATTTTACAAATTCAATAGAATATGAAGCATATAAATGTGAAAATGAAGATATATATTTCTTCATATCTATATAGCTAAACCAAAATAAATTATCCCCATAGAAAATAAATAAGTATTATATATCTATTTGTTTGTAAAACCTTTTATGGATAAAACACATAAACCATTAAATTGTGTGTGTAAAATATTGAGCTTAAGATATTAACACACAAAGTATAAACCCTAAAATAATTACCCAAGCTTGATAGATCTTCAATATGCTTGACTTGGTTGTGGATGAAGCTTGATCTTGAATATGACTTGATATGCAATGGCTTCATACCGATATTCCGCCAACCTCTATTTGATGTGATTGTGAAGGCTCAATCCATCTAACCTCCAACATATTGTTTGTCTACAATACCTAATAAGAAAACATAAACACTAGACAAATAATATTAGGAATTGTTTGTAATCATCAAAACAAGATTAGAGGATGTAGGCTCATAACATGAGACCTAATAAGATTAATTTACATCGTTTGAGAAACTCGATGGGGGCGTGGTAGTTATGGGAAATGATAAATCATGTGGCATTTGTGGGATAGGTACCGTCAGGATTCGGATGCACGATGGAATAGTTCATGAATTAAAAAAAGTGAGATTTGTTCCTCAGTTGAAGAAGAATCTTATTCAGTTGAAGCTTTGGAGGCGAAGGGATTCAAGGTGACATTTGAGAACGTTGTAGCAAAGATTACTAAGGGATCTTTGATGGTGATGAAGACAGTCCGTAGTAGAAATTTGTAGTATCTGAAGGGGAGCACTGAGATTGGGTATGTAGCTTTAGCTATTTCAGAGGTGGACACGAGCAGTCTCTGGCACTATAGGTTGGGGCACACAGGTAAAAAGCCACTGCAAGTTTTGTGCAAGCAGGGACTATTGAAAGGAGCCAATAGTGGGAAAGTTGAGTTCTGTGAGCATTGTGTTCTTGGCAAGAAGATAAAAATGAACTTCGAGATAGCCATTAATAGGACGAGGAGCATCTTGGACTACGTGCACATAGATATTTGGGATCCCACTAAGATAACATCACTTGGTGGTCGATATTAGTTCGTCACGTTTGTAGATGACTATTCTAGGCATTATTAGGTGTACACCATGATGAAGAAGAGTGAAGTGCTAGAGATCAAGATGTTGCGATTCGACTGGGGGAAGATCAAGACTAGGAGAAAGATTAAAACGTTGTGATCCGACAACGACGATGAGTATACTTATGACCCCTTTCAGCAGCTATGTCGAGACGAGAGCATAGAGAGGAACTTCATAGTTAGTCACACACTGTAAAAGAATGGTATGTTAAAAAGATTGAATTGGTCTTTACTGGAGAAGGTCCAATGTTTATTGTCACAGAGTGGTTTGGAGAAGATCTTTTAGACTGAGACACTTTCTTATGCGAGTCATCTCATTAATAGACAATATTCATCTGTGATTAAGGGGAAACCCCTATGGAGATGTGGTCGTGAGAGTCAGCACATGACTATGATCAACTTAAGGTATTTGGGTGCCCTGCATTTTATCATGTGAAGATCGATAAATTAGAACATTAAACTAGGAAGGCCATATTTATGGGATTCAAACGTGGTGTCAAGGAATATAAGCTTTGGGATCCAATTAATAAGAAGATTATGCTGAGTAGAGACGTCACATTCGATAAGGCTTCTATCTTAAAACTTCCCAGCTCTCATCAGGTGGAGAGTGACCCAACATTGGAGACATCGTGGGTGGTAGAGATTGATGCAGTTTCACATTATCCAAATGTGATCGTATCCATTAGAGTGCCGACTGAGGTGACGCCAGGCGAGCATGGTGATGATTTAGAGGATACAAGTATAGTTGAGTAGGATCAGGGACTGACAGCTCAGGTTTAAGATTCTATTATGGTTCGGAGACTAAGGAGAGACATATGGATGCCAGCTAGGTATACAGACACAGTTGTTGTGTATGCACTTCCAATGGAGAGTGTCTATGAGATGGTTCCTACTACATTCAGAGAGGCCGAGCAAAGGTTGGAGGATAATTTGTGGTAGGTGGCTATGCAGGAGGAGATGAAGTCTCTTCATATGAACGACACATAGGACCGTGTCGAGCTTCCAAAAGGACGGAAGGCAATTGGTTACAAATGAGTGTACATGAAGGAGGGCATTAAAGGCACTCCTGTGAGGTTCAAAGCTAGGTTGGTTGCGAAGGGCTATGCACAGGAGGAAGATATTGATTATAATGAGATTTTTTCTTCGGTGGTGAAACATTCTTCGATTCGGATTTTGCTAGCTTTGGTGGCACAGTATGGTTTAGAGTTAGATCAGTTAGATGTAAAAAATAATATTTCTTCATGGTGATCTTGATAAAAAAAATTGATATGACTCAGCCATTGGGATTCCTAGCTGTAGGGAAGGATAAATTTGTTTGTAGGTTGAAGAAATCGCTATACGGTTTGAAGTAATTTTCTCAACAGTAGTATAAGTGATTCGATGGGTTCATAATCGGTCATTCATATATTAGGAGCCAGTTTGATCCTTGCGTGCACTATCGCAAGTTGAATGGAGGTACATACATTTACGTATTGCTTTATGTCGATGACATATTGGTTGCTTCTACTTCCAGATCAGCGATAGATAGATTGAAATTCAGCTTTCGAGCGAGTTCGAGATGAAGGATTTGGGTGAAGCGAAGCGCATATTAGGAATGGAGATCGACAGAGACAGAGATAAGTGCAGAATTTGTTAGACATAAGTGGCTTATTTGAAGAAGGTTCTACAGTGGTTCAATGTGAGCATGGAGACGAAGCCAGATAGTGTATCATTGGGAGCCCATTTGAAGCTTTCACCTGATCTTTCACTGAAGATAGTTAAAGATCGAGAGTTGATGTCGAAGACTTCATATGCGAGCGTAGTTAGGAGTTTGATGTATGCTATGGTTTGCACGAGGCCGGATTTGTCACAAGCAGTGAGCATAGTTTCTAGATACATGCACGACCCAGGTTCGGGTCATTGAGATGCCGTGAGATGGATTTTGAAGTACATTCTAGGTACTCTTAACGTTAGTTTGATTTTTGAGTGGGATACTAGTAGTGGACAACTATGTATTGGATACGTAGATTCGGACTATGCTGGAGGTTTGGATAAATGACGGTCTACTACGAGATATGTGTTCTCTTTGACCCGTGCGTTGGTATATTAGAAATGCACCCTGTAGTCTATGGTGGCTTTGTCGACGATGGAGGCAGAGTATATGACGATTACGGAGGCTGTTAAGGAGGCGATTTGGCTTCAAGCACTTTTGGAGGATCTTGGGGTTTCGCAGCGATCCGTCACCATTTATTGTGATAGCATGAGTGCTATTTATGTGGGGAAAAATCAGGTCTTTCATGCGAGGACGGAGCATATCGACGTTCATTATCACTTCATTCGAGATGTTCTTGAAGATGAGGATGTAGAGCTCGTGAAGGTCCACATAAAAGATAATCAAGCGGATATACTCACAAAGGTGGTTTCGAGCAACAAGTTCGATCATTGTAGAAACTTGTTGCAAATTCGTGATTGTTGAGGCCGTTCGTGGCCATTTGGATGAATTACGGGTGGTTGATCCCTTGGGAGAGGGGGTACGTAGGCAACCACATTAGAGCAACCGAATTTTGTGAGACGGTGTAGTGGTGTTCATGTTTGGTGTCAGTTTAGTTTTGGGAAAACTTTGTCGAGGTGGAGAATTAAAGAAACGGCAAAGAAGAACAATAAAAATTTTGAAGTGCACAATTGGCTATGGGTCGGTCGATCGAAGGCATAGGCCCGATCGACCGACAAACTGTTGGATTACAGGGTCTGAAACCCTGTTCTGATCGGTCGACCGAACATGTTCTACCGGTCGACCAATAATCAGATCGGTCGACCGAATGCCTATGGCCAGTCGACCGAAAACGTGCACGATTATAGGGTTGAAATTTGTCTTTCTGGTCGGTCGACCACACGCTTGTGTCCGGTCGACCGCGAAGCGGTTATGGGACAGGTTTGATGTTCCTGGTTGGTTTTGGATTGAGTGTTTGATATGAATACAAACACGTTTTTAGGGTTTCTGAATCAAAGAAAGGAGAGACTTTTAAGCACTTTGAGAGAGAGATATTGTGAGGAAGTTGAGAGCTTTGGTTAGGGTTAAATTTGATTTTGTGAGTTGTAACCCGTTGTATTTCTCCTCCATATAGTGAAACCTCCTCATCCTCTCCCTGTGGACATAGGCAATTGCCGAACCACGTAAATCTCTATGTTTGGTTTGATTTGTGTCGTATTTGGTGGATTGCACTCATGATTTGATTTGGTTCTCTTCTCTCGTGTTTTATCGACTCGCTTGGTGTGCGAGCATGCTTCCGCAATACACGCAACATATAATGTAAGAGAAAAAAATATTTCTTATTAATAAGTCATTTTGGAATTTATATGGATATTTGCGGATCTTAAGATCCTTCAACATTTCAGAATGATTATTAAAAGATTTGTGGATGAGAAGAGTGATATATTTACCTCGACAAGGTACACAATTTTTAAACTAATTTATAACACAAGACAAAACTACAGCAAAAAATAGGGGACTTTACTCTTGAGAAAATAAACAAATAAACGTTGAAATAAATGACTAATTAATGGCGCCCTTTATGAACGTGGCCCATAATCTTTGTTTCCTTTAAGGCAATTAGTTCTATAAGGATAATCACCTCCTTCATGTCATGAGCTTTTTGGTCAGCACTTCAACGATCGACTTGAAGTTGCCATGAAATAGTTTTAAGTAAGATTGATGAGCAATAACTTTTTAAGTGCGTAGTGTAAATATTGGTTTGGTTCATGATGAAGAATGTTATAAGATTACTTTTGACTAGATCCAGAATAACATATAAAAACTATTTGTTTAATTAATTTTTATTTGTAGAAATGCTTAATTTATTAAATTTCTAATCCATGTGTTGTGCGCTGATACCACTTGTTGTGCGCGGAATCCAAAACCAATGTGCTTTGAGGAATCAAACCAAACGCCGAGAGAAGGCCAAACAAACCAAAGTAATGCCACAAATACAAACAACCAATTTTAACATGGTTCGGTATGTTGCCTACCTCCACGGGGCAAGAATGGGATGGGGTTCTCACTAATAGAGAAGAAGAGTACAAACTGTGATTACGAATCACTCGAACTCACTAATTAATCTCACCAACAAGTCTCTAATTCTCTCTAAACAAAACCCTAACCAATAGCTCATAAAATACCTCTTTTCTGTACTCTAAATATTCTCACTTCAATCCCAAAGAGCACCTAAAACGTGTGTTGGTATTTATACCAAGCACAAATCCAAAACAGAACATGAAACCAAAACAGACCTGAACTCGACTCGCGGTCGACCGCACTTGATGCCGCGGTCAATTGGACAGAACGACAGAAAACACGTAAATCGATTACAGGGTTCGCGGTCGACCGGACATGTTGCCGCGGTCGATCGTCAAAATCCCAGAGAACACCCTGTCTTGTACACGTTCGCGATCGACCTCCGCAAAGTTCGCGGTCGACTGTGAAGCCTCCAAAATGTTTCCTGCTTCCCAGAACTTGTTCTTCTCCAATTTCTTCGCCAAATCTGTAATTCTCCACGTCGGCAAAATTTTCCCAAAACTAAGCCGACACCAACCAAACCAAATATCCTACTTGTTGCGTGTAGTACGAAGTAAAATAAATTCATGACAACGGACTCTATCCACAACAAGTTGAGATCCAAATGAGAATGTAAACACTCTCCAAACATCGGTATCTACTCACCAAACCAGTTGCATCATAAATGTCTGCCTACGTATCCTCTTGACCAAAGAATTAAGCCTTCACGTAGTTCACCCAACAGCCTCCAAAAGGCCTCAATCAAATAGAAATGTTCACAATACTTCTCCAATATCACCAACGAATCTGCAATTGGTAGCTCTCCTAATGTAAAATGAGACAAACTAAATACCTTCACCTGAGATGAACCAACGGCCATATCCAAATCGAAACTATGTCAACTAGCTGCACTCGAATCAACCAACTCATCATATGCATCCAAATCCAAATGATCCCCAAATCGTATCACCTCAGCTGGAACTCCAAACGATGCAATATTATCTGGAGTATGTGGAGTAATCTCCACCCAACGTGGAGTAGCATCACCTTCCACCCGCTATGATATCCCAACGATCTGATCAACACCCTCCATCTACTGAGATTCAAATGTGATATACCTGCTCAGATTAAAATAAGAGTCTCCCAACTGATAACCAAACGAGCCTCTGAATCCCAAATGTGCAATCAGATCAAATCTCAAATCCTCGATGTAACCAAATGCTGGGCAACCAAACATCCAACGCAACCCAAAATCTGAAGCAGCTTCACTAGATCCAAAATCTCCACACGTAGTAGTCGATAACATATGACTAAGGTGAGCCAAATATGTCGAAGCTCTAAAACTCCTCTGTAATCCAATGCTCGATAACCCACGTCGATCCTCCCCCAGCAAGGAATGATCCATCAAAACTGTCATCTCATCTCGTTGCCCCAATGTTTCCTCTTCAATGAAGTGTCTCAAACTGCCATGAGCTCGGTACAAATGCAAGAAAGAACCCCTAAAAAAAACTGAACGACAGGTTACCTTTCTGCCAATACACTTTCTCTATCTGTTGTTGACTTCTAGGACTTCACATCAACGGGATTTGGTTGCAACCCACCAATGCTTAGAACAGTCCCTAATGGTGAAAACCAAATACCGATTACCTCTTAATGACGCCTCCTTAGAAGGCCCCTAAATGCCTGAATGAACACCACCTAAAAGACCCTTAGATCGATAGATAAAAGTGCCAAACTCCACATTGGTCTTCTTGCTCATACCAATGTGCTAAAAGGACTTCAATCTGCAGGTCAAAGCACTTTTTAACAATCCATGCACGATATAACTAATTAAATATCTCAGCCTCAACAAATGCCACAGTCTAGCCAAATTCAAAGAAGTTGTTAGCTCTCTATCAAATACCGTGCTTCCAATCAAATAATACAAGTTTTTCATCCTGCCGCCCTTCATCACAATCATGGACCTAAACGTGACCTTCAAAGATACATCCTCTATGGTTACCCGATAGCCTGCTACCTCCAAAATTCCAAGTGAAATGATATTCTTCTTCAACTGAGGAATGAACCTCACTTCATCCAACTCTTGAATCAATCCATCACACATCCTAATATGAACGGTACCGATACCACCAATAGGACATTCATGATCATTACCCATGAGCATGACATCCCTTCTTTCCAACTCCTGAAAGCTAGAGAACTAATTTGTCCTAGGGCAAATGTGGTAAGAAGCACTCAAATCCAACATCCACTCTGTAGAGTCGGCAATACAAACTGATGGTAGTGATAATGAGTAGCCCGAAGTATCCAAATCTGAATTTTTTCCACTAGCCTTAACAACATTTACCTCTGAAGCTTGAATAGCTTTTCCCTTATTCTTCCCAGCTCGATCAAACAACTTTGGGTATTCGGCTTTCCAATGTCTATTCTCTTTACAAAAGGCACATTGATTCCTACAAACTCTAGGATGTGCCCCTTTAGACTACGATCTCCTACACGAAGGAAACGAGATCCACAATTAGAAAAAATCGCACCTTTATCACCAATTGAAGCCCTAGACGAACTTCCAAAGTGATCAACTCCTCCAATTAGCCCAAGCGTAGCTAAAACTCTGATACCAATTGTTATGCGTTGATACCACTTGTTGTGCGTGGAAGCCAAAACCGATGTGCTTCGAGGAACCAAACCAAACGCCGAGAGAAGGGCAAAAAAACCACAGTAATGCCACAAACACAAACAACTAATTTTAACATGGTTCGACAAGTTGCCTACATCCATGGGGAAAGAAGGGGATGAGATTTTCATTAAGAGAGAAGAAGAGTACAAACTAAGATTACAAATCACTCGATTCACCAATTAATCTCACCAACAAATCTCTAATTCTCTTCAAACAAAACCCTAACCAATAGCTCAGAAAATACCTCTTTCCTGTGCTCCAAATATCCCCACTTCAATCCCAAAGAACCCCTAAAACGTGTGCTGGTATTTATACCAAGCACAAATCCCAAATAGAACAGGAAACAAAACAGACCCGAACCCGACTCGCGGTCGACCGCACTTGACACCACGGTCGATCGGACAGAATGACAGAAAACATGTAAATCGATTACAGGGTTCTTGGTTGACTGGACATGTTGCCGCGGTCGACCGTCAAAAATCCAGATACCATCCTGTCTTGTGCACGTTCGCAGTCGAGCTCCGCAAAGTTCGTGGTCGACCGTGAAGCCTCCAAAATGTTTCTTGCTTCTTAGAACCTATACTTCTCCAATTTCTTCGCCAAATCTACACCATGATTATGTGAAAATACATATAAAAATCGTGAATCTTCAAGTATACATATAGGAAACCAAATAAAGCCCATTACCATGAGTAACCGAGATAACATGTCAAGAACTCTATCAATTAGAGTAAATAAATTATACAGAATAATTATAAACCAAATGGGGAGAGAAGGAAGAGATACAACTTTGATGAACTTTATTCGTTTTACTAAATTTCTTGGCCTATCACCTGAATTTTTTGAATCAAGGAGGTAGGTCGATTGTGTCCACGTGTGTGTTTAGCTTGTTATTCATTTTTATAATTACTCTAATCTTTTGTGACATGCATTAAGACGAATATCTCCTTGTATACATATTTTCCAGGGTAAATTTGGCAAAACTATTATGAAATATTAGGGGTCTTCTAAAATATCTAATAAAACTATTTTTATTGGAGAAATATTGTGAGCTTTCAACTTTGTTGATATCAATAGTAGAGATTAAATCATCGTAGACGGCACATCCTAGACAGCCACATATCTGTCTAAGATGATTTATCGTAGACGGATTTGAACCGTCTCAAAATAGCTGTCTATAATACGCACATTCTAGACGGCAAATTCGTTTAGGATGTTATTGTAGACGACCTATTTTTTAAAAGTCATGGTTACCACTATTCTAGACGGACAAGCCGTCTAGGATGTGAAATGAAATATTTAGTGGGATTTCAAAATAGGACGCTGTTTTTTCACCCGAGAATATTATTATCTATTTATCTTTTTACAAAACTACTTTTTACCGTAGCCTCTTTGCCCGCTGTTCACAAGTATACCTCTCCGCTCGTTGTCGAAGTTCGTCGTGGCTGGTTGAAGGTCGCGTCGAAGTCTGTCGCTTGCCCTCGTTGAATATTGCCATTTCTTCTCATTGTTGACGCAAGGTTAAGAAGTTTACCATTGCTTTATCTTGTCATCAAAGTTTGCCGCTTGCCCTCATCGAAGTCATTGAAGATCACTACTTCTTCTCATCGCCAATGCAGGGTGAAGTAAAAGTTCGTCGCCACTGCCGCTTCTCGTCATCGAAGGTTGTCGTTCCCTGAGTTAATCCTGCATGAGATCTGCCATCAGTTTTGAAAATATGCGTAACTTCAACTCACTTCCTCACCTCTCCACCCCACCGGCCAGCACCTCACCCCCAAACTAACCCCCCCCCCCCCCCAAAAAAAAAAAAAAAACACTCGACCCTAATCAGATCTGACACATGGCCCTAATTACCTAATAAATTACTCCTAAATCTAACACTAATTACCCCTAAAGTTAAGTTAGATTCAGTAAACCTAATTAATTGCTCCTGAAACTAATTTAAAATTAGTACACCTAGTCAAATTACCTAATAACGCTAATTCTAAATCGACTAATCCTTAACCAAGATCTAACTCTAATCAACACTATTGACTAATCCTTCAAGGGTACATATCACAAGGAAAGACAAGAAGAAGGACAACCTTGAGTTCGTGGTAATGATTCTATTCCACATAGGAAATTGCTATTTAGTCCCTAAAATCTTATTATTTTTTCAACCAGTCCTTCCATTAGTTATTTTGATTAATGTTTGTTGCAAGTTCTTAGTTTGAAATAACTTAAATAAATGGATATAACTAGTGTATGATTAATGTTTGTTGCTTTGACAACTAGTGACTAGATTCATGGAGGATAATATGTTGGAATAGGGAAGCATTGTTAGGATATGTGAAGCCTAACTATCAAGCATGCCCTATACTTCAGAAGAGAGGAGGAACAAAATTGGAACAGGAGGAACAGGATCGACGATGGAGAAGTTCAAGCAAAACGACGAAGGAGACAGTTTTCTGCATCGCGGTCGACCGGCCATGACGCGGCGGTCGACCGACGTCGTGCACAGCTGGGTGCACAGGCCAGGAGCTCATCGCGGTCGACCGAGCATGGCGCTGCGATCGACCGGCAAAAGTCCAGAGAGCAAGCCCAGTCTGCAGTCAGCCTCGCGGTCGACCGCACATGGCGCTGCGGTCGACTGCCCAAAGTCCAGAGAGCTCGATCAGGAATAGGATTCGTCGCGGTCGACCGCACGTGGTGCGGCGGTCGACCGGAGTCGGGTTTTGGACCAGTTTCGAATTTTAACCTGTTTTGTTCTGTTCCCTTTTTTATTGGTTAAACCCTTAAGTCTATAAAAGGGTTGATTATGGCATGATGTAAAAAGACGAAAAATAGTGAATTTTTCTCCTGCGGCGGCCGTGGACGTAGTTTCTCACATTGAGAAGCGAACCACGTAAATCTTGTGTGTTTGAGATTGTTTGATTTTCTCTCTTCTCTCCTAAATCTCTATTTCCAAATCGCATCAGGGGGGTTGTGCATCCCCAACACTACCAGTTTTAGTCTGTGCATAGTGCATAATCATAAATTTCCAGATTTATTTGTGCTTTTACTATAAACAATACCAGCTTTGTTAATATATTTGGTTGGACACTATTTTAAACTGTTATTGCATTTGCAAATAACTGTATGTTACCATTTGATGTGTGATGACACAAGGCGAATAAGGTACATCTCATTAAAAAGTTGTTTAATTTGAGGATGTCCGAGAGCCAGAAATTCAAGGAACACCTGAACGAGTTTAACGAGATCACGGATCCATTAAACTCGTTCGATCTCAGATCCATTAAACTCGTTCAATATTCAGTTTGACGATGAAATCCAAGCCCTCTTGATACTTGGTCAATTGCCCGACAGTTGGAAGGGTACCGTTATCTCGATCAGCGGATCATGTGGCAAATCAAAACTGAAGTTTTCAGAGGTGGTGGACATGATTATGACTGAGGAAATAAGAAGACAAGAGGAAGGGATTTCTAATTCAGGGTCGGCGTTGAATCTTGAGGGCAGAGGAAGAAACAGAAACAGAAATAGAGGGAGTAGCCGAGGAAGATCTAACTCGAGGAACGGAAGGCCAAAGTCCAGGAACCGCAAGGGCAAGAAGGAAATTGACTGCTGGAATTGTGGCAAGTTTGGCCACTATGAGAATCAGTGCCGAGAACCCAAGAAGGACAAGGAGAACAAGACTGAAGCGAACGTGGCCTCAGGAGAATCAGATGATGCCCTAATCTGTTCGTTGGAGAGCAAAACTGAATCGTGGGTGCTGGATTCAGGAGCTTCGTTTCATGCTACCTCAAATAGAGATTTATTTGAGAACTACGTTTCAGGAAACCTAGGAAAAGTCTATCTTGGTGATGATCAACCTTGTGATATTGTTGGAAAAGAAGTCGTGCAAATCAAGCTCAATGGGTCTACATGGAAGCTGAGTGATGAAAGACATGTTCCTAGCTTGAGGAAAAATCTGATTTCCATAGGACAATTGGCGAAAGAGGGATACGTATCAATCTTTGCATGTGATACATGGAAGGTTACAAAGGGATCCATGGTTGTTGCCCGTGGTACGAAGACGGGATCTCTCTACATGACGATAGATGCACGAGGTTCCATTGCAGTGGCTGAAGGCAGTGAAGACCCAAATTTGTGGCACCAGAGGCTAGGTCACATGAGTAGCAAAGGCCTAAAGGTTATGCAATCGAACGGGAAGTTACCAGGTTTGAGATCGGCAGATATTGACCTATGTGAAAGCTGCATTCTAGGGAAACAAAAGAGAATAAGCTTCAAAAGGGTTAGCAGAACTCCTAAAGAAGAGAAGCTTGAGTTAGTTCACACAGACGTGTGGGGTCCAGCATCAGTACCATCCACCGGCGGAAGGTTATATTTTGTGACCTTTATAGATGATCACTCGAGGAAGACTTGGGTCTATTTCATGAAACACAAATCAGAAGTGTTTGAAGTCTTCAAGCGATGGAAGGCTATGGTTGAGAACGAGACCGGTTTGAAGATCAAGAAGCTTCGTTCTGACAACGGCGGCGAGTATGAAGACTCAGAGTTCAAGAAGTTCTGTTATGACAGCGGCATTAGATTAGAGAGGACAGTGCCAGGTACACCCCAGCAGAATGGCGTAGCAGAACGGATGAACAGAACTTTGACTGAGAGATCCAGAAGTATGCGGCTACAAGCAGGTTTTCCAAAGCAATTCTGGGCAGAAGCAGTCAACACAGCTGCCTACTTGATCAACCGGGGACCATCAGTGCCTTTGGAGCACAAAATACCTGAAGAAGTATGGAGTGGAAAGCAGGTAAACCTTTCTCACCTGAAAGTATTTGGATGTGTTTCATATGTACATCTAAGTGATCAAGCTAGAAGCAAACTCGATCCTAAGTCCTTAAAATGTTTTTTTGTTGGCTATGGCGGCGATGAGTTTGGCTACAAGTTCTGGGATGAGCAGAACAAGAAAATCATCAGAAGCAGGGATGTGGTCTTTAACGAATCAGTCCTCTACAAAGACCGTGATGCAGTTCAGCCCACTAGCTCGATGCAGAGTGATCCTACATATTTCGAGTCAGATGATGCCTCAGATGGAGGCAATCCCGAAGCTAGTTCTGATGAAGAAGAAGAGTTGATGGATGAGACTACTTCAGAGGGGGCAGATGAAGATGGAGAGCCTGTTTCGTCCGTCAGAGAGTTCAGGCGGTCAGCTAGAGTCTCCAAGCCTAATCCGAAGTACCCATAACTACAGTCCAGAGCTCATCTTAACTACCTATTATTGAGTGACGGTGGAGAGCCAAAAAGTTATGATGAGGCCCTTCGAGTGGATGATGCGAGCAAGTGGGAGCTCGCCATGAAAGATGAAATAAAATCCTTGAACACCAACAAGACATGGGAACTTGCGAAGCTACTAACGGGGAAAAAGGCCTTGAGCAATAAATGGGTGTACAGAATCAAAGAGGAACATGATGGTTCCAAGAGATACAAGGCTAGATTGGTGGTTAAAGGATTTCAGCAGAGAGAAGGAGTTGATTACACAGAGATCTTCTCTCCAGTAGTCAAACTGACTACCATCAGAACAGTCCTGAGTATTGTTGCAGCTGAAGATCTACATCTCGAGCAGCTAGATGTAAAGACAGCTTTCCTCCACTATGATCTAGAGGAAGAGATATATATGTAGCAGCCAGAGGGGTTTACTCAGAAGGGAAAAGAGAAGATGGTATGCAGATTGAAGAAGAGCTTGTACGGCCTAAAACAAGCTCCAAGGCAATGGTACAAAAAGTTTGATGGATTCATGCACAGGAACGGTTACTCTAGGTGTAATGCTGATCATTGTTGTTTTGTCAAAGAGTTCGACAACAGTTACATCATCTTGCTTCTATATGTCAACGACATGCTAGTAGCCGGTTCAGATATGACAGAGATCAAGAAGCTGAAGAAGCGACTGTCGAGTGAGTTCGACATGAAGGATCTAGGCGCAGCGAAGCAGATATTGGGAATGAAGATCAGTAGAGATAAACTTTTGGGCACACTGCAGCTATCTCAGGCCGAGTACATTAGACGGGTGCTTGAGAGATTCGGGATGAGTGGTGCTAAGGCCGTTAGCACACCGTTAGCCAGTCACTTCAAACTGACTAAGGAGCAGTGTCCTGAGACTGATGAAGAGAAAGAATACATGGCTAAGGTTCCATATGCTTCAGCCATTGGAAGCCTTATGTACGCCATGGTATGCACGAGACCTGACATTGCCCATGTAGTGGGAGCTGTGAGCAGATTTATGTCAGATCCAGGAGAGCAGCACTGGGAAGCAGTGAAGTGGATTCTTAGATACCTGCGAGGTACGATAGATGACTGTTTATGCTTCAGAAGAGGCAAGTTAGTCCTGCAGGGTTTTGTTGATGCAGACTATGCTGGTGAGATAGACCAGAGAAGGAGCACTACAAGATATGTATTCACTTTGGGCTCTACAGCTATTAGTTGGGTTTCTCAGTTGCAGAAAATCGTTGCTTTATCAACGACAGAGGCTGAATATGTTGTGGTGACAGAGGCAAGCAAGGAGATGATATGGTTGTAGGGTTTCTTGGAGGAGTTGGGACAGAAGAGTGAGAAGAGTGTCTTACATTGTGATAGCCAGAGCGCAATTCATTTGGCATAGAATCCCGCTTTTCATGTAAGGACCAAACACATACAGGTCCGCTACCACTTCATAAGATCAGCGTTGGACGAGGACATGTTGGAACTTGTGAAGATTCAAGGAAGCAAGAACCCAGCTGATATGCTTAACAAGGTTGTCACTACAGAGAAACTGAAGTTGTGTTCAACTTCAGTTGGCCTCAGCACTTAATGATATGGAGGCCGTCGCCGCAGAGAGAGCTGAAAGAGATTGATAGTTAGTCTCCAAGTAGGAGATTGTTAAGATATGTGAAGCCTAACTATCAAGCATGACCTATACTTCAGAAGAGAGGAGGAAAAAAATTGGAACAGGAGGAACAGGATCGACGATGGAGAAGTTCAAGCAAAACGACGAAGGAGATAGTTTTCTGCATCGCGGTCGACCGGCCATGGCGCGGCGGTCGACCGACGTCGTGCACAGCTGGGTGCACAGGCCAGGAGCTCATCACGGTCGACCGAGCATGGCACTGCGGTCGACCGGCAAAAGTCCAGAGAGCAAGCCCAGTCTGCAGTCAGCCTCGCGGTCAACCGCACATGGCGCTGCGGTCGACCGCCCAAAGTTCAGAGAGCTCGATCAGGAATAGGATTCGTCGCGGTCGACCGCACGTGATGCGGCGGTCAACCGGAGTCGGGTTTTGGCCCATTTTCGAATTTTAACCTGTTTTGTTCTGTTTCTTTTTTTATTGGTTAAACCCTTAAGTCTATAAAAGGGTTTATTAGGGCATGATGTATTAAGACGAAAAATAGTGAATTTTTCTCCTGCGGCGGCCGTGGACGTAGTTTCTCACATTGAGAAGCGAACCACGTAAATCTTGTGTGTTTGAGATTGTTTGATTCTCTCTCTTCTCTCCTAAATGTCTATTTCCAAATCGCATCAGGGGGGTTGTGCATCCCCAACAAGCATTTAGGAATAGAAAATTACTTTTGAGTTTTTTTGGTACCTTGACTTATTGGAGTACATGGAAGGTAAGCTTCCATTTGGGCTCTGATTAGTTTCTTAAAGATGCTATTAGTAAACTAAACTCTTAAAATGGTTTGCCCGACGTGTTTTGGACCACTAAAAGCTCAACAACCTGCAAATTCTCATGTTAATTTGGAATACACATATACCAAGTTTGCACAATGATATAAATTAATTAGTATTTGATAAATTAAATCATGCATTTCTCTATTATTTACAAATTTTTTGTCTTAATATTGTAATTTCTTATTATTGGTTGTGATTTTAGGAGAGATATGACATGGAGACAGCTCGTACAATACTATAAGTGATACAGGGTCAAGTGGAAGGTGATCTGGACCCACACATTCTATCTATGGAGGACAATGACAAGATCGTCACAACCACTATAGGAAACAAGCATAAGAGAAGATATCCATTATGGGGGGTTGGGGCTCGACGGTGCCATTACACGTCATCCTCCACAGCATCTATAGTGGTACATTCGACTTCAATGGGACCCATGACATCGACATCAGTGCCACCTTTTGTTTGTGCAACCACCTGTTGTGTCTCTAGGTTTGGATCTCATTAATTGTGTCACATGCTATTTGGTTGGTAAGATTGATCCGACACTTTACCACCAGGCGACGACGAAGCTATTCTCCATTTTACCTCAGTCATAGTTAGAGATTGTTCTACCTCACATCATATCTTCATTGTCCGATACGATTCCTTATGGTTTATTTATGGAGATTTTAACTCAGTCGAGCATGGGATCGGGATTTATGCAGATTGGTGGACAGATATGTTTACATAAGCCTTCATTGACTTTGATGATTGCTTTAGTGTAGGTCACTATTCTTTAATATCCTTATAGAAATACTTTAGTGAAAGTTCCCTAGGGGGATGAATAGGGTTATTGCTAATCTTATTAGATATTAATGCCGATTAAAATTAATTAACAAATATATCCTAACAATGATGATATTCAATAAGATATATGCAACGATATATATGCAAAGGGAAAAATAAACAAGAAACAATATAAACAAATAGTTGACACAAAGAGCAATCCAAACACAATGATATGATCAAGGAGTTCAGACCTTCCGTCCTACGTCTTCGCTCCCCACTCCCGGGGAGAACTCCACTATCGACACACCCGATTTGGAAGTCGAAAATTCTCTACACACTCGGTTTTCTAGCTCACCGAAAACACTACAAACCCTCACAATGTACATACACAAACTACAACCTCAAGTATTGGTCCTCACGTATTGCCTCCCTTAAGTGCTCGGCTTTACTACATCTCTCTAGGCTTTACTACCGACGTCACTCATCTTGGTATCGACTACGTCCTCACCGCACACTCCTCTTGGTGTAAATATGTATTACAAAGTGATACTCTCACAATAAGGGCTCAATTACAAGATTTGTTCTCTGTAATAGATGAGAACATAATTTAGGCTCACTCTTAAGGTTACACTCACCATAATCCCAAATTATACAATATGTGAAAATACTTCTCAAAGATTGTGTGTGCAAGCAATGAAAAAATAAAATAAAACTCAATTAAAATCTAGCAAATATAAATATGACAATGTAAATGTAAACAAGCTAGATAAATGAGTTGAGAAAATTTCTCTAGAACAAGAGAGATGAAGATGTGAATTGGAAAACTCAAACTAAAGATGATCTCCACTTCTTGTGAAACAATCTTCACAAAACCAATTTTGTAAACACTTAAACAAACTTAAACCACTCTTAAAACTTATTTTTAAACTCTCTTTTTCTTGGTTCAGAAATGAAATAGAATGGGGGTATATATAGGATGAAAAACCAAGGCACAAAATCCAAGCAGAACCAGCAAAAATGATAAAATAACCAAGGCTAGAAATATAGCTGTTACAGGCCATCAGTCGACTAACGGGTTGGATCAGTCGACTGATGAGCTGACCGTTATAGGCCGCTAACAGCTCATCGGTCGACTAATGAGCATAGTCAGTTGACTGATGACCTCATCAGTCCACTGGTCAGTCAATCAAAATGAAACAGAAACTTTTGATGATTGTAGGCAGTTTTATTAGTCGACTGATAACATGTTATCAGCCTAGATTGAATAGCAAAAACGAAATTCAAACCTTTTTTAAAAATATCAAATAAATTTAGAAAAATATAAAACATTGGGAAATGATTGTAAACATGATAATGAACATGTTACAAAAAGAATTTTTCAATTTACGTTTCTTATTTGTAAAATCTCATCATTTTGTAAAATCACATAAGTATGAACATGTTGAAAACTTGATTTTGCCAGAATGACTTAAACAAAACTTTAAAACACTTTAGAATGGATTTATAGACTTATATAAGATATGAAAATAGTGTAAATAAGTCTTCAATCCATAAACATAATATTTTGCAAATTCAATAGAATATGAAGCATATAAATGTGAAAATGAAGATATATATTTCTTCATATCTATATAGCAATATGAAGCATATAAATGTGAAAATGAAGATATATATTTCTTCATATCTATATAGCTAAACCAAAATAATTCATCCACATAGAAAACAAATAAGTATTATATATCTATTTGTTTACAAAAAATTTTGTGGATAAAACGCATAAACCATTAAATTGTGTGTGTATAATATTGTGTTTAAGATATTAACACACAAAGTATAAACCCTAAACTAATTTACCCAAGCTTGAGAGGTCTTCAATATTCTTGACTTGGTTGCGGATGAAGCTTGATCTTGAATATGACTTGATGTGCAATGGCTTCATTCCACTATTCCGCCAACCTCCATTTGATGTGATCGTGAAGGCTCAATCCATCCAACCTCCAATATATTGTTTGTCTAGAATACCTAATAAGAAAACATAAACACTAGCAAACAATATTAGGAATTGTTTGTAATCATCAAAACAATATTAGAAGATGTAGAATCATAACATGAGACCTAACATAGGTCACTATTCTTTAATATCCTTATAGAAATTCTTTGAATCAACTTAACGTACATATTAACACTTTTATGATAACTATATGTACAGTTGTTTGGTTCATTTTTGTTTGGTAAGTTTCTCTTAATCATGCATAGTGTCCTTATTCATGTATTGCTTTTTGGAATAAGCGATGTACACAATGGATATCTTAGTTCAAATTTAAAAAACTAAGTATAGTCTCCATATTTAACATATACGGTAAGGGTATAAAGTAGATATATATTGTGTCAGTCCCAAGTTAATTCAATGAAATATGATAGTCAACTTTTTTTGAGTTATGCAAACTAATATGCAATTTTTAATTTTTTAAGATTACCAACTTTACCACCGTATATACGTGACATGCAACTTAAGTTATATTAAGTTGTAAGTTGTGAGGTTGTTTAACATGAAGTGTTTGAATTTTTTTTAAAAGCATGAATAACACGGGTAAAACACCCAAAAAAGTTTTTCTTAAATAATAGTATAGATTATAGTATTTTGCTAAATTTTGCGTGCTTCTAATATGTAACTATTTTATGTTAAGGCTGCGGATCGATGCTGTGGGGAGCAATAGTGGCATGAATGAGAGGCACGCAGCCATTGACAGTGGTCAGGAAGAGGAGGTTGGCCTCGATATCTGAGTGTTTATTTTCTATCTTATCTATCTTGTGTGTGAGATAATACATTATCCATATGAGCTTTAAAAATATGCTTGACTATGATGGATTTCTCATTTCATGGCTTATTATCTATATGTGTATGATGGATTTATTGGGTATTGGAACTATGTGTGAGATTGAGATAATTGTTTAAGTGATGAACCGTTGTACGATAGTTATTTTAAAATTTTATTAGTTAGCTGATTGTTTTGTGAATATGTGGGATGTCAAATTTAATATTATTCGATATTTGTGTTGGATGTGGTTATTGTTAGTGTAGGCGTATAAAATTGCCTATAGGTCCCTTAGCACAGCTCGACGCCGATTTAACAAACGGACCACCAGGCGACGTATCCAAACAAGACCGCCAACGCTGAAGCCAAGATATACGCAACGGAGCAGGTTAACGAGGCGACAAATCGCACCCAAGCATTGGAATGCATCCACTCGCACGCGGAATCAAACCAATGTTTAGGTGAATCACCGAGTCATCTAAACAAGAGCGAACTCGGATGAATCACGATCAAATCAACATCAATTCCGGACTCAAATTCAGAAGTTGGTTTACTGCCATATCAGGAACCCGACTCACTGCCATATCTGGAATCAAGTCAACAAGTCGTTGCCAAGTCAATCAACCACACAAGAGAACCAGAACCGGAAACAAAGGACGAAACGGACAAACACCCGGGGACTCGGCCGAAACCGAACCACCCCAGGGTGGCTCGGCCCAAGCCGAGCCACCCTGAGGTGGCTCGGCCAAGGCCGAGCCACCCATGGGTGGCTAGGCTCAGAACTGTGCGCGGGCACAGTTCTGAGTGCCTATAAATAGGCCTTGTGCTCATTTGTTTCAGGGGTTGGAAATTTTGGAGAGAGGCGAAGCCCTGCTGGATTGAAGACTCAGATTTAAAAAAAAGATCAAACTTTGAAGGCTTGGAGACTTGGACTTTCAGATCCGGTGCTCGGCGATCACCAACGCCAAATAAGGCAGGAGTTCGAGAGGATTGGATTTGAGATCTACACGATCACACTCCGGATCTAAGCTTGGTTCTTAGATCCCGAGATTCGAGCGGTTGTTTCCTTGGTGAAACAATCCCTCCCGGCTATTATTCCCTTGGTGGAATATTACCCGTCATATCGTGTAGATCCGACCGGATCGAGATCACGCGGTGGTCCACGGCAAATAACCCCGGCGCAGGCAAAGAACCCACCAAAGCGAGCGACCGCAAAACAGGAGCTCGCGATTAGTTCGACAAATAAGGAAAATTGTAATCTTTACTTTGTTTTCTTTGATTTTTCATTGTAACCGGATCTTATAAAAAGACCGGATCTTTGTAACGCATAAAGTTGTTAACTGAGATAGCAATGATATCAACAATGAAGAAAGACATAATTTTTCCCGCGAACAATCTGGCGACCACAGTGGGAGCCAACAGCTTTACTGCCGAAGCTGTCGCGTCGCAGCCGCGGATCCCGATCCCGGTCGAGGAGGAGGTCGAGTACGAATTCGACCAACAAAAGTTCGAGGAGTATCTGTCATCCTCGTCCGAATCCACCTCCCCTCGCAAGTCCAAGTCTCCAAAGCTCTCTTCCAAGAGAAAACTTCGTTGGTACGAAGAAGTTGAAGCTGCCAACGAAGATCTCGCCCCGTTTGATGCCGAAGCTGCATCGGGTGAGATCTCTCCTTCCAACCAGGTCAGATCTGCTCTGGCCGAATCTTCCGTTGCCGAGGGCGTAGTGACTCTCTCAAAGAGAGCCCGCCAAAGGCAACGTCAGCGCCTTGCGAAACAAATCGCAAAGGCAATGGAATCTGTGGACGGGATCCGTTACAACACGGATCTGAAGAACAGAAGAGGCGAACGACCTCAACAACCAATGAATGGCAACTCCTCCAAGCCACCAACGAACGAATGGATCCGTGTCAAACGGAACCGTTCAACGCTGGAGGATCGCATTCAGAAGCGCCGCGCACTCTCAGCACAAGCACGAGCTCAAGTTCAAGAAGCCCGTAGAAGGTGGCAGAATGGAGTAGCCAAGAAATCACCACTAACTCACAAAATATGGAGGCCAAAGTCCAAAGTGGTGAGTCAGGCCGAGGATCGACCTTTACAGCCTTCAAAACGAGTTCAACCTCCCGAACCATCCCGAGGAAGGAGGTCAATCTTGGAGCGCCTCGGTCCAATTCCCGACGAGCGCAACGAAGTCCATGAACGCTCGGGCCCGATGAAGAGGCTCCGAACTAATCAACATGCTGGGGGTCGACACAACCCTCAACATGACAAAGAGTTTACGGCACCCAAGCGCACTACCTTGCGCATCGAAGTTCGGGAGCCCGCTGAGAATTCATGTCTACAAAGGCGTGTTTCGAGGCGAGTGACTCTCGGAAGTCCAAATAAGGCAGTTTGCTCTCAGAAGGAAACGTTGTCATCCGAGGATGATAACGTTATACCTGGGAAATCATGCCAACACGCGATAGGTTACTCCGATCAAATGGACGAGTTGTACTATCGTGCTGGGGGTACGAACAAAACAAGAAAAAGAAGCCCTCAAGGGCTCGAAACTCAGTGCCCATGTGCCAAGCTCATTCGGGTAGTACTGTCTCAATGCAACTGCATCAAGGGAGTCCCCGAGAGAATTTCAGTGTTCGAAAGGCTCGGCACCGAAACGCCAAAACCAAGGCATAGGCGCTTCCGGCAAAGAAGAACAGTGGTTAAGGATGGAGAATTTCCGAAGGTCACCGCCAACATGACCAGCAAAGAGACATCGACACAGATTGATCTCAAATCGTTTCTGGAAGCGTCCCGGCGTGTAACCCGTCTGCAGTCCGGAGCCATCGCACGAGGAACTTATGGTAGGGTTCGGATAAGATTGCCTTCGGAAGATGAAGAATCGGATTCCTGCTCTGCTGTCGCATCGGACAATACAGTGTCCAGCGAAGGACAACCCCGCGAGTCATTCATGATAGGCGCGGAAGAAATGGCCAAAATGCTTGAAGACGCTTTGGCTAAGCAGAAAGAAAGTTTTAAATTCGAGATGGAGACGGCCATGCAGCAGATGAGAGAGATGCATGAACAGCAAATCCAAGCATTCAGGAACCAACAAGGTGAACCAAGCCACCGTAACCAGGTTGCTCAGGAAAAGGAGCACGCGGATGGGGATGAAGCTCACAATGCCAATAACCCTCCCATCAATGCAGGGGGTGGTAGTGAGGATGCCAACGGGGATACAAGTGAAGACTTGAAGATCAAAAGCCTCGAGAGTAAAATCAATACGTTGCTGTCTGCTCAAGAGGTAAAGAAAACGGGCATTCCTTGTCCATACCCGAGGGAATGGGAATCAATCCCCTATCCGGCGAAGTTTAGTCTAATCAACTTCACGCCGTTCGATGGAAGGGGTTCCCCCACCCAGCATTTGATTTATTTCAAATCGCACCTGGGTGCTATCTCTGGGAACGAGCCTCTGATGGTGCGGTCATTCGTCGGCACTCTTCGCGGAGCTGCCTTCGATTGGTATCGTCGCCTCAAGCCAGGAAGCGTGAACAGCTGGGATGACATGGAGACGAAGTTCCTTGCAAATTTCTTCGACGACGACACCGAGATCTCTATCGGATCGTTGCTCGACGAGAAACAAAAAGACGGGGAGTTAGTCGACACCTTCGTCAAAAGGTTCCGGAACAAGGCGATGAATTGCCGGGACCCGATCACCGAGGAATTCATTCTCCAGACTTGCCACAACAACCTCGCATTGGACGTATTGGAGGCAATGGGGACAGCACCGTCTGACACTTGGAAGGATCTGAAGGTGCGCGGTGAACAAGCCGAACGCTTCCTTAAAAGGAAGAAGGCCGAAAGGAACCAACCGACGGTTAATCTGCTGGACTCAAACTTCGCTTCCCGTGGTAAGGGCAAAGCACCTGCAGCTGCTGGTGGTGCTAATCAAGCGTCACAACAGCAATCCCGAAGGCAGCAGAAGACTTCGGGTCCGAGACTCCAGAGAGAGTATTCCTTCAAGGACGAAGACGTTCCAACCATCTTCGAATCGCTCCTCGAAGGCAACAAGATCAAGCTACCACCTATCACGAATCAGGAGGAAGCTGATAACACTACGGACCCAAAGTACTGTGCATACCACAGAAGGGTTGTTCATCCCACCAAGGATTGCTTTGCTCTCAGGAATAGCATTCAGACCTTGGTCGAAGCCGGCGTTATAACGCTAAGGTAAGCCAAATAAAAACGGCAAAACTCCGACCGGTATAAGAGTATAAACTGCTTCCTGACACTCCAAAGAGTATACGAGTATAAACTGTTTCTCAACACTCCGAAAAGTATACGAGTATAAACTGCTTCTTAATACTCCAATAGGTATATGAGTCTAAACTGTTTCCCCACTTTTGACGGGAAGTTCCTGGAGAATATTAAGCTAATATTCTTAAGGATAACCCGGTTAGTTAACTGATAATAATGTCCGAACCAGTTCCGCAGAGGAAACTGGGGGTGGACGATTTATGTAACGGGAAGTTCCCAAAACCACAGCAATGTAATGAATAAGGACTCCCATTCAAGTTCTCACTGTGTCTGTGCACTCAACACTCTCTCTGTTAGAGTCTGGACGTAAAGTTCCTGATTGGTCAAACCTTCTTACAGTTAGGACCACAGTCAAAATCCCCTCTCGATTCTCCCAATGAACGAGAGGTCCACAAATCAAGCGATCAAACCTTCCTACAGTTAGGATCGTCTTAAACCTTCCATTCGGTCAAACCTTTCTACAGTTAGGACCAAAACCAAAAACCCCTCTCGATTCCTCCAATGAACGAGAGGTCCACTTTCAAATCGAGTGATCAAACCTTCCTACAGTTAGGGTCACCTCAAACCTCCCACTTGGTCAAACCTTCCTACAGTTAGGACCAAAACCACGATTCATTCTCGATAAACGAGAAATTCATCTTTAGTTCGATAATCAAACCTTCCGACAGTTAGGGTTATCCGAATCTTTTTGATTCTCGGAGTGGAGATCCCACTCTTAGTTTCACCTTTCCGGATTCTGGGGGTGGAGATCCCACCTCGAGTCTCCTTTCCTTCTTTGTTCGGGGAATAGAATATAAAATTCTTCCTTCCCCATACCAATCCTTTTCGAAGAATTCAGGATTCATCCTAGGAAGTTTATCCCGAATCCTAAGCAGGGATAAGTCTGCGCCTAACACGCGCTGCCGGTTTAGTCTTTTTTCTGCACAAAAAGACACCAGAGTTCGATTCTGGGGTATTCTATCCTGAAACCTAAGCAAGGATAAGTCTGCGCCTGACACGCGCTGCCGGTCAGTTCTTAACCGTTTAAAAAGAACACCCGTTCACATATTCAACATTGTGACAGGTTGTTATTAATAACACCAAAATCCATGCCTTACACGCATGGGGAATTTCATCCTGAATCCTAAGAAAGGATATGCCGACGCCTAACACGCGTCGCCGGTTTAGTCTTTCCCCGTAGAAAAAGACACCAGAGTTCGATTCTGGGGTATTTTATCCCGAAGCCTAAGGAGGGATAAGTCAACGTTTAATACACGTTGCTGGGTAGCCTATTCCCATGACAACGGCGAAGTCTATGTATTCAAAGTCATAGCAACAAGTCTTAGAGGATTCAGTCTCTAAGCACAACGTTACATGCGGAACGGATTTAGACAATTCGCATGCTAGCCCGACTCAAACGGTAGTCGGTAAAGGTTAATCAAATCCGTTAAAGGCTTGGGGTTAGCCAAAAATCCTAAAGTCAGCGCCTAACACGCGTCGCCGGGTAGTCTATTCCCGTGAGAAAGACGAAGTCTACGTATTCGAAGTCGTAGCATCAAGTCTAAGGGAGTTCATTCCTTTAGCACAACGTCACATGCGGAACGGACTTAAGACAATCCGCATGTAAGCCCGATTCAAACGGTAATCGGTAAAAGCATGACAAATCCGTTGAGGGCTGAGGATTTGCCAAAAATCCTAAGTCAACGTCTGATACACGTTGCTGTTTAGTCTTTTCACAGGAGAAAGACGAAGTCTACGTATTCAATATCGTAGCACTAAAAGAGTTAACTCTTTTAGCATAACGTCACATGCGGAACGGACTTAAAACAATCCGCATGCTAGCCCGACTCAAACGGTAGTCGGTAAAGGCGCATCAAACCCGTTGATGGCTGAGGATTTGCCAAAAATCCTATAAATATGCGAGTCATTGACGCATCAACTTTATGAGTTGGTCTCGTGACTCGAGCATCCAACGACCTTGGGATAAGATCCATGCTCCAATTCCTTAAGAGCTTAAACCGTGTGTACTCCAGCAGACGTACGAGTATAAACTGTGTCAAATGCCGAACAGTGCATCATAATGAAGCCTGGACGCCGGACAACGCGTCGCAATGAAGCTCAAACGCCAGACAACGCGTTATAGATGAAGATTCAACGCAGTCAATCGATGATAAGTTCTGTGTTGAAGCAGCAAACTCGAGCCAAAAAGTCAAGAAATCAAGAATCGACTTCAAGTTCAAATTCCAACAACGGTCAGACAATAAATGCAGCACCGGAACCCCTACAGGCATTCTACAAAGCACTGAATAGCCTGAAGGAATTGAAGGAATCCAGAACAGAAGTCATTCCAGAGTCCCGTTACACCGACTGAAGGTTGGGACAATCACATCCAAAGTATTCCAGACTCTTCTATAAAAGAATGAGACTGAAATACTTTGGAGGGGGTATCTGTAGGCGTATAAAATTGCCTATAGGTCCCTTAGCACAGCTCGACGCCGATTTAACAAACGGACCACCGGGCGACGTATCCAAACAAGACCGTTAGCTCGCCAACGCTGAAGCCAAGCTATACGCAACGGAGCAGGTTAACGAGGCGACAAATCGCACCCAAGCATTGGAATGCATCCACTCGCACGCGGAATCAAACCAATGTTTAGGTGAATCACTCGGCCAAAGCCGAGCCACCCCAGGGTGGCTCGGCCAAGGCCGAGCCACCCTGAGGTGGCTCGGCCAAAGCCGAGCCACCCCAGGGTGGCTCGGCCAAGGCCGAGCCACCCTGAGGTGGCTCGGCCAAAGCCGAGCCACCCCAGGGTGGCTCGGCCAAGGCCGAGCCACCCTGAGGTGGCTCGGCCAAGGCCGAGCCACCCCAGGGTGGCTAGGCTCAGAACTGTGCGCGGGCACAGTTCTGAGTGCCTATAAATAGGCCTTGTGCTCATTTGTTTCAGGGGTTGGAAATTTTGGAGAGAGGCGAAGCCCTGCTGGATTGAAGACTCAGATTTAAAAAAAAGATCACAACTTTGAAGGCTTGGAGATTTGGACTTTCAGATCCGGTGCTCGGCGATCACCAACGCCAAATAAGGCAGGAGTTCGAAAGGATTGGATCTGAGATCTACACGATCACACTCCGGATCTAAGCTTGGTTCTTAGATCCCGAGATTCGAGCGGTTGTTTCCTTGGTGAAACAATCCCTCCCGGCTATTATTCCCTTGGTGGAATATTACCCGTCATATCGTGTAGATCCGACCGGATCGAGATCACGCGGTGGTCCACGGCAAATAACCCCGGCGCAGGCAAAGAACCCACACAAAGCGAGTGACCGCAAAACAGGAGCTCGCGATTCGTTCGACACAAAAGGAAAAAATTGTAATCTTTACTTTGTTTTCTTTGATTTTTCATTGTAACCGGATCTTATAAAAAGACCGGATCTTTGTAACGCATAAAGTTGTTAACTGAGATAGCAATGATATCAACAATGAAGAAAACACCAATTTTTCCCGCGAACAGTTAGATAGAAATATGAATGTGGTGGATATTGAAAATATTTGATATGGATGTGATGGATATTTGGAATATAT
The DNA here is from genome assembly GCF_001876935.1 of Asparagus officinalis. Lineage (NCBI taxonomy): Eukaryota > Viridiplantae > Streptophyta > Magnoliopsida > Asparagales > Asparagaceae > Asparagus > Asparagus officinalis. The sequence continues at coordinate 107,341,913 of NC_033800.1, forward strand.
TTATACAGGTCAAAAGAGTGGCTGAGAAAATGCAAAGCTGTTGCTAGAAATGCATATAACACATCCTTGATGGCTGTGTTGTTTAGGATAGCATCCATGATGACATAGCCATATGGGATGTTTTTTGACATCCTAGACAGTAGACAACTACGCCATCGTAGATGCTATCCTAAATGACATTGTCGTCTAGGCTATCAAAAAACATCCTAGACGGCTATGCCGTCTTGGATATGTCCTCAACGGCATTGCCGTCTATGATATTTTCACACATCCTAGACGACTCGACCGTCTAAGTTATTTTTTGACAACCACAATGGCATAACCGTCTAGGATGCATAGCCGTCTGAGATGGGTTTCGTAGACCGTTTAGTCATCAGCAATGTGGCATCCTAGACGGATTTATCACCGATGACGTATCCTAGATGGACGACTGTCCTACGATAGGTATCGTAGACGGTTTTGTGCTGCATCCTAAATGGTTCTTTTGACTATCTATGATGGGTGGATCTCTATTAGTGTATTCTACTAAAAAGTTAACCTCACATTATCAACTGTATTGTAAAAATATCCTTAATATAAATAAGTAAAATAGAATAAGAGAATCATCATATAAAATAATTTATATGTATGTGTATAAATCGTGATAATTTAGTGGGAATGGCACAATATTTTTCTGTATAATATATCCATCATTTAACCTTTTCTTTTATTTTTTGCTGCAAATTCTAGGGGACAGCTTGACAATTTCTCCTAAATCGATTTTCGCCTAAATCTACACCTATCCTTAGTTTAGAACTAAAATGCTTTAAGAGTTAGGGGCTGTTTGGTTCGCTATTATAAGGGGTGGAAAACTCAGAAAACCCCTCCACGTCAGATTTTTAGCCCTCCACGTTAGCTTTTTTGTTTCTGTCCATTTCTTTGTGCCGCTTTGGTTCGCTCGAATGGAAGAGGGAAAACTCTGCTGAAATCGCCCCCAACTAAGATTTTTTTCCCTCTCCGATTTCCTTCCCTAACCAAGTGAAATTGATGAAAACTCTGTCATGTCAGATTTTTTTCCTTCTTTGCTTTGTTTACAAAAGTTTTTTTTTCTATGCGAACTAAACACAAGAAAAATAAATACATTGGTTTCTTACCATTTTTTATGTGCGAACCAAAGCAAAACAATCTATTTCTTAAAAAAGTTTGGAAAACTCAAAACATTTGTTTCTTTACATGGAATTGCATTTCTCTATATCAAGGAAACGAACCAAACAACCCCTTAATTAATTTTGAACTAAAAAAATTGATTCAATTCTGATTTAGATTTTATCAAACAGAATTCTAGTCAAATTAGTTCCACCAACATGGATAATGGAGGAGTTGACAAGCGGCTTACATGTATTATTACTTATACTTTTTTGCATCATAGCATTTGATGCATCGAGGAAGTGATAACCTCGGAATCCACCAAGGGTGTTCTCTGAATCCATAAAGAACGATCTTCGAATCCACGAAGAACTTCGAATCCACAAAGAAAATATTGAAAAGTGAAGTTTTATTGATGAAACGTTATTCTCCTTTGGGGTTACATGACTCTTCTTAAATAGAAAAATAAATAAGACTCCTAATAAGACTAGAATTACAAAAATAAAAAGTATCAAATAAGACTCCTAGTAAGACTAGAATTATAAAAAAAAGTGTCAAATTCTATCCTAAAAAGACTCCTTATAATAGCGGAAACAAATCATGAATCAAAATTGATTTTGTTTCCTAATCTAATTTGACTCTAAAATTGAATTTATTTCCTAATCTGTATTTCCTAAACTAAATAGACTCTAACTCAGATTAAGCGTTCTACATCAGTCTCTCCTTGTTGAAAGAAGCTCAACCCCGAGCTTATATTTGTTAGAATAGTAGCTTCATTGATAAATAATTTTCTTCTCTTGCAATGATCAACATCGACCTTGTATTAGCGTTGATTTTCTCCATTTGTTCTTTTACCTCCTCTGCTAGGACTTCTTATGTATCAAACTTGTCTATGAATCTTTCACATGATATGTGTATGTAATTGGCAGCATGTGGCTCTGTAGTTGACATGAAAAACTCTTCCAAATATTTTCTCTACTGCTTTCCATATTCTAGTATCGACGGTATCATCTTATCGCTGTTGATCATTGCTTCCAAATAAGAATTTTCTCCCTCATACTCCATACATAATTCTTTCATCTTCTTTGCCTCGAGTCCTCCACCAAGCAATTCACACATACCATCAATTGTCTCGCTTTCTATTTTATTCTTCTCCTCCATTGGGACAGTATCAATATGTGTAACATCACTCACAATATCATGTAGAATATTCATCTTCATTAACATATCATCATCAATCAATATGTGTAACATCACTCACAATATCATGTAGAATATTCATCTTCATTAACATATCATCATCAACATTAGGAACCTCAGACATCACTCACAATATCATGTAGAATATTCATCTTCATTAACATATCATCATCAACATTAGGAACCTCAGAATGAATCTTGATGGTGACAAAATCTTCCTTTCCGGGGGTGAGCGTCTTTTTGTTTGCCACTAGAGAAGCCTTCTCCTTAGCAATCTCTGTCTTAAATACGTTCGGTTCTAGGATTGACATAATTAATGAAGTCTTTATTGGTTCTACCTCGGTGCTCTTCACAAATCCAAACTCTTTCTCAGAGATGAATTGAGGTTTCTTAATTTTTCCATAATCATAACTAGTTTGATGACTCTCTAAAAACATCCATGATAAAGGTCGTATGTCGTTTTGCTCAAGTTCTCGATCCACCTTCTTTGCTAGACGGACGTAGCGGCTAAGGTAAAAGAATCTTTTAAAGACACTTGATATTGCTTGTAGTTAGAAGGTAAGAAACGATCTCTCAATAATTTCTTCATCTTTGCCCACGTTCGAACCGGATCCTTTCCTTGATGGTATCGATTTATCAGTACTTCATCCTACCCTACAGATGCTTTTTCTTTAGGCTTGTAGACTACTAATTTAACTTTCCAATCTTCTGGGATTATATATTATACTCAAAATACTTATCCACTTTATCAATCCAGTCAAGGAAATCATTAGCATGAAGCTTTCTATTGAAGGATGATATTTTTAATCCTCCAGCATCATAGTTCTCCTTTCTTCGGTAGCCTCTATGATCATCGCTGTAGAATTTATCTTGTGAAGTCCGATCACGTTGTTGGCGACCATCAACGTGATTTTGAACTCCCACCGTGTTCAGACGCTCCACTACCGACGCAAAGTCACTCTACAGTAGTCTGACTAACACCAGTCTTCAGCATGTCGAACTCAGTTCGAGAAATAGGGGCTTCATCACCTGCCATCGGATCCCAATTGACGCAGTGCGGAAGTGATAACCTCGGAATCCACCAAGGGTGTTCTCTGAATCCACAAAGAATGATCTTCGAATCCACAAAGAATGATCTTCGAATCCACGAAGAACTTCGAATCCACGAAGAAAATATTGAAAAGAGAAATTTTATTGATGAAAAGTTATTCTCCTTTGGAGTTACATGACTCTTCTTAAATAGAAAAACAAATAAGACTCCTAATAAGACTAGAATTATAAAAATAGAAAGTATCAAATAAGACTCCTAATAAGATTAGAATTACAAAAAAAATGTCAAATTTTATCCTAAAAAGACTCATTATAATAGAGGAAACAAATCATGAATCAAAATTGATTTTGTTTCCTAATCTAATTTGACTCTAAAATTAAATTTATTTCTTAATCTATATTTTCTAATCTAAATAGACTCTAACTCAGATTAAATGTCTTACATCAGCATTTCACTTACACGCGGATGAATTCAAGTATAAAGAGGCCAAATTTTGTATGATTCCTTTCCTATGCATCTTAAAAGTTTGAAAGGAGACAATAAGTAACGGTTTCTCGTGCTCTCGAACGATGCACTTTCTAAGTTTGCAAGGGTCGACACTTTTCTTACGTGCACAAAAGGGCACGGAATATGCCCCACGTCATAAAACCCCTGTTCTTTACTACATCAGTGGGTGGATATGGACAGAGATCATAAGGTGACAAAAAACATAAAAGCCCCTCCTTTTCTTTTTGTTTTCGTAACGGCCGACTACATCAGAACTTATTTTAATTAACTATTTTAGTGGGTTATCATTTTTATTCTTATTTTGCTTTTCCATTTTTTTCCTTTTTCCTTTATTTTTTGTATTTGGTCTGATTATGATGGACACATGGGGCAGTTCATTGTATTAACTAATTAATTTTGTCTAATGTTTGTTCTTTTCTTTTTACACTTTAACAGAAAAAAAAGCTTTTGATCAAAAGGCTGAAGATAGAGTTGGCGCATGATGTTGAAGTTGTCAAGGGAACATGCTTGGAGATGATGCTGGGATTTAAATAAATAGATCTCTGATACAAGAAAGAATGTTACTCCGATATCAAGAGTTGAAAAAAACATAAAATTACTCCTATTGAAGTCTTACTGAAAAAAGCTATTGGGAAAAAAATCTCTAATAATAAATTCTAAGAAAGAAAAATAACACTTCTAAAACAATTTATAAATAATTCTATACTATGAAAATTAAATAGCACATGCTGAACACAGAACATGTATTAATTTGGTGACTTGTTACTAATTAGTATCATTATCATTTACTTCTACTCATATTTGCTTAGCTATCAACTAGGTTATTTCATTATGTTAGTGCCAGTATTATTTATAAAGTTCATTAATTAGCGGCCCGTTCTGACGTTCTCAAAGATAGTTGTTTGCATCGAAAGTTGTTTTTATTGCTGAATCCATTACACGTTTATCGATTACAGTTTCAAAGTAAAATTAGTCTTTTTATATGACTTTCTTACACAATAAAAATAAGAAAAATACAACTCCCTAGAAACACACACAGAGGATGTTTATCACCCGCTGTTTGCGTGGGACTTTGCCTGTGCCAGGGATACATTAGTCCGTGGACCATCGCGGATCAGATCCGGTTGATAGAATGAAAGTTCAATGCTCTTGCTTCGCAAAGAAAATAATCACAAAAGTAAATAATCTCAACAAAGTGAGATTACTACTCTTCTCGAGATCAAAACTAAGTTTGATCTCAAGGTATGCTGGCACGGACCTCAGATCTTTCGAACAACTCTCTCTTTATGCTAGAATTCGCCAAGATCTGCTAGCCCTCCTCTGAAATTCGTGGATTGCACTCTCCAAAACGACAACACCTCGCCCTCTTTGATAGATTTCAGTTCCCTTGAAATAGGGCCCTAGGCTTATATTTATAGGCTTCGGTTGTGGTGTTTCGGATAAGAACAAGTGATTTGGCCTCATCTTTAGTTAACAACGGTCTAACCACGTTTAAGAATCATATCCAAGTAGTTGGGAGGCTCTGGAACGAACAAATACTGAGAAAATAGTTGAAAACATGTCTTGGGGATGTCGGGTGCGAGTCAGGTCAATGTGCCCCGCTGGCTTGCGCATCACCTTAAGGTGATGCGGCCCTGTGCGGGTCATCATAGGGTGACCCGCACTTGCGCGGGTCAATTTAGGGTGATCCGCGCATGCGAGTCATTCCAATGCATTTTCCACCTTCCGACTTCTCCGGACTTGTCTTGTTCCACTGTTTTACGTATTTTATCGTTCCTTTGACCCGTACGTTTCATCGGCTCACTTTATGTGCTTGTCGGCATCAGATAATCCTCTTGACTCGAATAATGATGTTCATAATCTTCTCTCTATTTCGAGCTGTGTGCATGAACGTATAGGTAATTTTTGATGCCTACAGATTCCCCCTCCAAGGTGTTTCAGTCTCGTTCCTTTTATAGGAGAGCTTGAAATACTTTGGGTGTGATAGGCCCAACCTTCAGTCGTTGTAAAAGGACCTGTAATTAACTTTAGTTCTTGACTTCTTTAATTTTTAGTTTATTCAGTATTTTGTCGAATAGCTAAAATTCTTCCGGCGCTATGTTTATCGTCTGACCGTTGTCGAAGTCTCGAACTAAAATTGGTATGTTAATTTCTGATTTTAGCTCGTATCATTAGGTCGACGTTGAACTGACTTTCTTCCTTGGGGATTTGTATCTGAATTACGATTGAACTCCCTGGGATTATTATACAATCTTAAAGAATCAGAGGGCGTGTCGACTGATACCGCAGGGCGTGTCGACTAAGACCGCTTGTCGTGTCGACATAAGAGGCGTCATCTCGTATGGTTAGTCAAGATGTCGAGTTGACACAGGGGGTGTCTTTTCATCTGGCCGAGCTTCGTGTTGACTAGTCAGGCTTCGTGTTAACTGGCTTCGTGTCAACTAGCTTCGCCTTTCAAGTCGACACAGGAGGTGTTGCCTCGTCTGGTCGGGCTTTGTGTCGATTGGCTTTGTGTTGACTAGCTTCGCCTTTTGAGTCGACATAGAATGTGTCGACTTGTCTTGTCGGGCTTCGTGACGACTGGTTTCATATCGACTAGCACTACCTTTTGAGTCGACACAAAAGGTGTCGATTTGTCTGGCCGGGCTTCGTGTCGACTGGTTTCGTGTCGACTAGCACTGCCTTTTGAGTCGACATAGGAGGTGTCGTCTTGTCCTGAGGCTCGAACTTGATTTGAGCCCTATTTTGGTGTTAATTGTCGACGCATTGACCTTCATCGTAATGCGTTGACCGACGTTGACCTTTATCACAATGCGTTAACCAGTGTTGACTTACGGCCGTGCGCTGATCGGTGTGAACATAGTTTATACTCATACGTTAACTAGAGTCTACACAGTTTAGGCTCTTAAGGCATTGGAGCATGGAAGACCAGTTTATACTCGTATACTCCTAGAAGTTTTGGTAATCAGTTTAACCTTGTGTACCTATTGGAGGTTTAAGAAGATGCAGTTTATACTCATAAACTCATCAGAATATGAATACGGGTGTCGAATACATCAAAAACGAGCGAAAGTGGGTGAAGATACCATGAAAACAAGCGCTAGACCAACCCCACATGCGGGTCACATTAACGTGACCCGCACGAGTGCAGGTCACCTTAAGGTGACTGCACCATGCGCTTGTTTAGGTCAGTTGTGGGTGTTTAAATCCCTGATTTTTTTATCTTCTCCCACACGTTTCTGAGTTCTTCTTCTCTAAGAATTTTCTTCCCTCAAGAATTCTCAAACTCTTCAACTTCCTCCTCTTTAAATCTCTTTTTCAACCCTTGATTCCGAACAACAACTCCACCTCGAGATCTAGGGTTTTGGTTCTTCTTCGGCTTAGACTCAAGCTTCCTGATTTGAGATCTCTCTGCGGGTGTTCTCTTCGATAGGGCTTCATTGATCCTCTTCTATCTTCTTTGAATGCTTGATTTTCCAAAACCCTAGTTCTTGGATTTGGGGGAAAACACAAAACATGAACTTGGGCTCTTGAATGATGGCCAAAACTCAAGTTTGCATGAAGTGGATTTGTGAACCGAATTCATGACCAAAGCATTCTTGTTCCGTTAGTTGTTTATGATGATCGTGCCCAACGATGCTTAATTGTGGATATGAGCTTTGGTTTATCCTTCTTGAATTTGTTGTCTCGACTTTGGTTGTTTGGCTTAATTTGTTAAACGGTTGGTTGTGAACGAAAATCAAACTGAGTTCTCAACTTAGGGGAGATGTCCACACTCTAATTCTTAAATTTTTCTCATGAAGCTTGGTTGTGTGTTGGATTATTTATTGTGAATAAGAACTAAATCAAGTTCTCCATTTAAAGGAAATATTGAGGCTCTAATTTGTTGAGCCTTGAACCTTTGATTGCATGTGGAGTTTGAACTCCCTCAAATGTTTGGTCGAGAACTGAACTTATCACCTTAGCTTCATGTATTTGCTTTCCCTTTCTTTAACTTGAATTGGGTATATCACGTAGGTTTAATTAGACCTTTAACCAGAAAATCCTATTTTTATAGAATTTTAGTCAAATATCACTATTTCCCTTTTTGTATTGGGTTCATGCTTCTCCATTCTCAACATAACTGAACCACTGATATTCTTTGCAGATTAGCCATGTCGTCGAAGAGGTCATGCATCCTAAGGGGTCACTAAGTGTAAAACCCCAAAAATTTGAATATTTTATAATAAATAATAAATATGTTACATTATGATAAATGATATTTATTAATGTTTGAGTATGTTAGAAATTTATTTGTGATCAATTCAATGTATATATGTAAATATAGAAGTGTTATCATGCACATGTGCACGGGTCTGAATCTGGGAAAAACAACCAGTTAAAATTATATGTATTTTACACACCGAAGAAGTTAGAATCTAGAACAACATAACAGACCAAAGTTGTAGGTATCTTCACGAGCTTACTGACAAATCTTATATCATCTCATTCTGAGGTTAGACGTGTAAGTTATGGCCAAAATACCGAAGGTTATTTTTCTAGTCAGACTAGGTTTCCTGGTTTAGATCAAACAGGTTTGTTTCGGGTTTATCTCTATAAATACCTGTATTTTTTATAGAAATTTCTCTCTTTTATCATATCTATGAATCCTAGCAGCCATCCTTTCCCCTCAAAAACCCTAGATCTTTTTCTTCTGAATTTGGAGAGCTTTGTGAAGCACAATACCGACACGAGGGCGAGATCTTCGACGTGTGACAAGGGAGAACGGATTGTTTGTACTCGTGGATTACTTGCTATTTATTTTAGAGGCTTAGAACGATGTTTAAGGTAAGATTATCTTCATCCAAACCCATCCCCATAGTTAAATAACTAGTTTAGATGTTTAATATGTGTTTTCATGTTTAAATTTTAGCTTGTGATGTTAAAAATTAGATTTCTTTTTGATGTTAAAACTTAAACCAATGCTAGATTAGTTATCTTTTCTTAATGTTTATGATAGTATCATGATCATGATTATTAGGGTTATTTATAATTTTGTTTATATATGAGAAATTTACGAGATGTACTAAATATATATTTTCTGTAGAAAACTATACCACTTGTATAATTTTTAACTGAGATTTGGAGATAGAAAATAAATACCAAATTTAACCAAAATAGTTCCAAATAAAAGCTATATATAGAGATTTAGGATAACAAATAAACTCCAAACTGAACCAAACTTATGCCAATTGAAAGATGTGTGAATCTAATTTTCAAAACAAAAAACTATTTCTAAAAATAGTTTTCCTAGTGAAAGATATGCTTATTTTACTAACAGAAGTCCCGTTTATTTTCCTGCTCATTTTGTGGAGCTGTGTTACGCCGTTTTAAGATGCGTTCGCGGAGTCTTGAGCCGCTTGATGTTACACTATAGTCATGAATATGTTGTGTTACACATTTGAGAATCCCAAAAGGATTATGATGAGTTTTGATTTGATTATATTCGAATTAGATATCATTCATACACAAGTTGGATGTCGTTGATGACCACAGCTCAGTACTATATGGGATAGTGCGTTGACATACCAGATGTACACAGTTTATATATGAGGTGGATATCGTTAATGATCTTAGTTTAGTACTATATGAGGTGGTACGTCGATATTCTACATGTACAAGCCATTGAGTTGGATTTTAGGAGGCTTGGTCTAGCCGTCCGTCCCACACTAGGATGCGATGAGGCTCGTGAGCCGTATTTCTAGGATGCCTATTTGGTAGTCTGTCTCGTACTCATGTTAAGCACTGAGATCGTGATGAGACTAATAAGCCGTGTACACAGTTCAGGATACCTACAGGGTAGTCCGTTGCACTGAGACAATTACTTGATAGCCTAAATGTGATAGATGTCGGTTATTAATATGTCCTATCACTGAACTATATGTCGAAGATATGTTACTTTTAAAAGTATATAAAATTATGTGTTGGTATTTTATTCTATCTCCCCAGTGATAGTGGAAGATATTATAAATACGATGTGTTGATGTCTTATTTCTTTTACTGTCTTCTTTACTTCTTAATTGGAATCAATAATTAGAGATTCACAACTTGAGACATATGGTATATATATAAGGGTTTCCTTGTTTGGATTATTTCGCTTGATGTACCAGTCTCGTGTTGTGGATTTTCCAATTGATGGTTTCATTAGATTGTCTTTTCTTAGTTCAGTATTAATGTTTAGATATCTATAATTTGAGGCTTATGGTATATACATGAGGGTTTCCTTGTTTGTATTATTTTGCTCGACGTACTACATCTCGTGTTATAGGTTTTTAAATATTTATTCCACTTACATATAGGGAAAAATGAATCTAGGTAGACTATGCTTAATAGATATAGCCTTCACTCCATCTAGCAGCCCTTCCCCTGGGGCGAATGGAGGTAATCTTGGTGTAGCGCTCTGACGCTCTTATTGTTGCTCCTTTTCTTTTAAATTTCTTTGTAGGTAGTTCGAAGTTTCGGAGAGCCGCAGTGTGACGGAGTTCTGGCATAGTCACCGTCGCGTACTTTTACTTATAAAGACTCCACTATAGTTTTGTGTTTCACTCATACATTAGAGTTTCATATTCATATTATAAAGGCAGTGTGCCTTAGTATGATTTTTAGTTGATTCATGTTGAGATATTTTCATTATTCAGATATTAGATATATTATAGTTGATACATGATTCTTTTTATTTATGAGAGATCTCTTCTATATCATGTCTATTACATTTATTCCCTTTATTTTGCATGTTTTGTACCTGCACTTCTACTTGGTTCCACTAGAGGATATTGATGTGATTGGTAAAACGTGTCTATACATAGTATGGGTGCATGACATGTTTGATATCTCTAGTTTCACCTTAGACTACAGCCTTGTGTGAACCCAGGAATGTCACAGTTGGTATCAGAGCTCTAGTTCTAGCATCCTAGGATCATTCCTGTGTCGAGTCGTGGAGTTAGGATAAAGTTTCCTAGGAATCATGTATGGAGTCCGCTAGGAATTCCTAAAATGAGTGAGGACGTTATATTCATATATTCAAAAATTACAATTTTTTTGTGTCAACTATCTTACTTTGATTGAAAAGTAATTGTATGAATGATAAGTGATACGATTTTTCCTATTGGTATATGTTATGTTATTTATGATTGGGATCTCACTTACTGTGTCAAATAAGCTCTCCTCTTGGTATTATAAACATTAGAACGAGGATGTGATCGAGGTAAAGCTTGTACCCGTCAAATAAGCTCTCCTCTTGGTATTATAAACATTAGAACGAGGATGTGATCGAGGTAAAGCTTGTACCCAGAGAGCTGGATAAGTAGAGCCTGAGCCGCAGCAGGCTTCACAGTTTCTGGTCGACTTGGTAACACCGATTGCAGAAGCAAAGACTAGCAACACTCAAGGAGTGAGTAACAAGCCAGATTTTACTCTCTGAAGTTCCACCACCAATTGTACCAGTCGTACCTATTGAAGAGGTAACATGAATGTCTCACCATCACCATATCTAGCTATTAATAGAGTCACAGAGCAGAAAGCTTAGCTCGGTAAGATTGAGGAAGATATTAGAAGTTAGGAGCACAGAAATTTTAGGGCATATCGGATTCTGTTATAACCTATAAATGGAGGAAATATGTAGGAAATACTTTTAGATTTACTTAATATTAACTCAGTACATAGGCGGAGATTAGTTATATTCTGCTTAAAGGACGACGCTGGAGGATAGCACCAATTCCAGTTATGCCAAAGCAGCGAATGTCTATTTCATAGAAGGATTTCATCTACTATTTTGAAAAGCAGCTAGACCTAACCCGATTGGGCCAGGGAGACGTACTAAGAGTTAATTTTGGAAGCAGGATTGTCCGAAGACCAGGGCAAGAACAATAAACCTTTTGTAAGACCGAGAGGAACCCAGCAATGGGGTAAGGATTTTTATCACCACCAGCATATCAATGGTCAGGGTTAGCAGTCGCAGGACCATGGTTACGGCCAGTAGCAGAAGATCGAGGCACCACCTGCTATTCTGAGGATAGAGAGACCAGCTGGCCAGATTCGTGCTATCCAGGAGATTCCTAAGGGATAGATAGTCCCATAAATTCTACCGCCAGTAACATAGCAGTCGTTAGCCACCGACAGAGTTTATGCAATCGTACCGCGTGATCATGGTGCAAGCAGAACTTTCTTAGTGATTATTCATTTCCAGCTTGGATCTTGTTCGATTCAGAAGTTTCTCATTCTTTATCTCTCATACATTCATGGATAGGTTCCAGCTAGTTGCATATCCTGTAGATGTATCGTTATCTGTTTCTACTCCTTTAGGGGAGGTGTCCCTATTAGGGAGTATCCATAGGAGATATATCATCAGTCTAGATGAGTCTGAGTTTATCATAGATCTAATCGTTTTGTGGATGTCGTTGTTCAACGTCATTCTCGGTATGGATTGGCTATCTTCCTACTATGTTTTATGTTAGTACGGACTGTTTTGCTAAAACAGTTAGCTTGCGAGCATCCAATGGGTTTGAGTTGATAGTAGCGACCTCATAGCGCAACCAGTTTGTGGAGTCATTTCTGGCGTACATCGAGGAGGTAATGTTGCGGGATCATGGTGCCGATTTGAGCGAGATGTGAGTGGTCTCAGAGTACCAGGATATCTTTTAGGATATACCAGGTTTACTTCCAGTGAGAGAGGTTGAGTTTTTACATCGAGTTGTAGCTAGGTACGACACTAATATCCTGAGCACCCTATCGTATGACACCTTCTGAGATGAGGGAGCTACAGACGCAGTTAGATGAGTTATTATCTCAGGGTTTTATTCACCAGGGTTATTCTCCGTGGGGAGCGCCAGTTCTTTTCGTGAAGAAGAAGGTCGATAATATGCGCCTATGTACAAATTTTCGTGAGTTGAATAAGGTCATTATCCAGAACAAGTACCCATTATCGAGGATTGACGACTTGTTTGACCAGCTGTAAGGAACACAACATTTCTCTAAAATTGATCTTCGTTCTGGCTAACATCAGTTGTGGGTTCAGGAGATGGATAATTCTAAGACCGCCTTTCTGACTCGATATGGGTCTTTTGAGTTTCTCGTCATACCATTTGGGCTGACCAATGCACCCACAGTATTCATGGATTTGATGAACCAGGTTTTCTGTCCATACTTGGACTAGTTCGTGATCATTTTTATTAATGATATCCTTATATATTCGAGATCGGAGGAAGGCACGAGTAGCATCTTTGTTTGGTATTGCAGACATTAAGGGAGCATCAGTTGTATGCCAAGTTTAGAAAGTACGAGTTTTATCTTTCTGAAGTCAGATTTTTGGACCATGTTATTAGCCAGGATAATTTTGTAGTAGACCCAGCTAAGGTGGAGGTCGTACTAGATTGAGAACCACCAAAAACGTTTACAGAGATTCATAGTTTCCTGGGATTAGCAGGCTATTATAGGAAGTTCATTCAGGACTTATCAAAGATTGCAACGCCGCTTACACGTTTTACAAAGAAGGTGTATAGTTTATTTGGAGCACGGAGTGCTAGGAGGCCTTTAAGACTTTAAAGACTAAGTTGACTATAACACCAGTATTTGTTATTTCGAGTAGTGATAAGACCTTTATCGTCTACATAAATGCACCATTGTCGGGTCTAGGGGTATTTTGATACAGACCCGGAGAGTAATAGAAGACATTTCGTGTTAGTTGAGAACGTATGAACCGAACTATCCCACACATGACTTGGAGCTAGCAATAGTGGTCTTCGCATTGAAGACACAGAGACACTACCTGTACGGAGTACAGTTCGAGCTATTCACAGATCATCAGAGCTTGAAGAACCTCTTCTCTCAGAAAGAACTAAATCAGAGACAACGATGATGGGTTAAGTTCATTAAGGATTATGAGTTCGTGATTCAGTATCATCCGGAGAAGGTAAACGTTGTGGCGGACGCGTTGAGAAGGAAGCGTCAACATCGGATTTCAACTTTGAGATGCTCGTTGTACTGAGATTTTTACACCCTCAGCCAGTTTGATTTTAGACCAGAGATTGGCGGGTGCATCACATTTTTGGGAACTTTGTTCGTACAGCCATCTTAGAGTGACAGAGTGGTCAGAACTCAGTTGGACGACTCTTGGATTCAAACCCGAAAGTGGGAGATTTTCAAAGAGCCAAAGACTGATTGGACCATTGGAGTAGATGGAGGACTTTAGAGGAAGGGCTGATTAGTAATGTCAGCTAATGCTCATCTGAAGAAGGATTTATTTGACGAAGTGCATCTAGACACAACGAAGATGTACAAGGATCCGAAGAGATATTTTTGATGGAGCGGCATGTGTAGAAAGATGTTAGAATATGTAGCTAAATGTTTTACCTACCAGCAAGTGAAGATAACACATCAGAGACCAGTAGGAGCCCTACAGTCTTCACCCATTCCAGAGTGGAAGTGGGTAAATATTTCTATGGACTTTATTGTAGGATTACCAAGATCGAAGAAGGATAATGATTCAATTTGGATAATAGTGGATCAGTTGATAAAGTCAACATATTTCATACCAGTAAAGACGACTTACACGACGGAGACTTATGCAAGGATATTCATCCAGGAGAAAGTGAGATTACATGGAGTTCCAGAGAATATTATATCAAACTGAGGCTCAGTTTTCACTTCGCACTTTTGGAGGAGCTTCTAAAATTCTTCCGGTAGCTAGTTGTCATATTCTTGTGGTTTTCACCCGCAGACAGATGGACAAATGGAGAGAGACAATCAAGGGTTGGAGGATATATTGCGGGCTTATGTTATAGATTTTTAGGGTAGTTGGGAGGACCACATCCTATTGATTGAATTCTCTTATAACAACAGTTACCAAATAACAATTGGTATGACACCGTATGAGGCATTATATGAGAGGCCTTGTAGATTGTCTAGTTGCTGGGCAGAACTAAAGGACAACCTATTGCTTAGACCGAAGTTAGTGAGACAGACTATAGAAAAAATAACAATAATTCCGGAGCGCAGTTTGCAGCGCAGAGTCATCAGAAGAGTTATGCAGATCAAAAATAACGACCATTGGAGTTCCAGGTTGGGGACTATGTTTTATTGAAAATATCACCAATGAAGGGAGATCAGTGATTTGGTAGACGGGTAAAGCTTTCCCTGAGGCATATTGGTCTATTCGGGAGAGTGGAGCACTTTGGAGCCATTTCATACCGGCTAGATCTTCCAGCATCGATATCAAGTATACACAATGTATTTCATGTTTCGATACTTAAGAAGCATCCATGTGATGAGGAGAAGCAGCGAGTGTTAGACACGCCAGAGGTCGAGATTCTTGATGATATAACTATTATTGCAATTCCTATGTGTATTCTTGCCAAGGAGGACAAGAGACTTAACTATTATTGCAATTCCTATGTGTATTCTTGCCAAGGAGGACAAGAGACTTAGAAACAAAGTGATATCTTTAGTTAAAGTTCCTATGTGTATTCTTGCCAAGGAGGACAAGAGACTTAGAAACAAAGTGATATCTTTAGTTAAAGTTTAATGGAACCGGAAAGGAGCTGAGAAAGTTTCTTAGGGCGCGATGAGGATATGCATCATGACAACTGGCAGCTATTTACTTGCACCTATTTGAGCAAGTAAATTGTTTGGAAATGATTTGTCTATGTTTATGATTATCTATATGCTCATATCTATACTTAACGCTAGAATGGTGGTATTAGCACTTAGCTCCTAATTATTCGAAACATATGGTATATATATAGGGGGTTCCTTGTTTGTATTTTTCACCCAAAGTACTTGTTCTGCTTAGTTAGGGGTTAAGTGGGAGTATTTGCATTCTAGATAGTTAAGTATAGATATCGAGGAAGATTCTTGGGAGCACGAAGATGTTATGCATCGTGACTACCCACACTTGTTTGAACAGGTAAGTTGATTAATTTTGATTGGTGTTCATGATTAGCCATATGGTCATATTTATATTTAACGCTATAATGAGGTGTTAACACTTAGCTTCTAATCATTCGGAACACATGATATATATATATGGGGGGGGGGGTCCTTGTTTGGATTTTTCGCCCGACATACTAGTTCCGTTTAGTTAGGGGTTAAGTGGGAATATTCGCATTCTAGAGTGTTAAGTGTAGATATTTTAATATTTTAAATCTGAAGATTTATGTTAATGTATTATTAATCTCTAAGATATGTTTGCGGAATTTCGGGGAGGTGAATATAAAACCTCAAAATTTTGAATATTTTATAATAAATAATAAATGTGTTACATTATGATAAATGATATTTATTAATGTTTGAGTATGCTAGGAATTAATTTGAGATCAATTCAATGTATATATGATGATAAATGATATTTATTAATGTTTGAGTATGCTAGGAATTAATTTGAGATCAATTCAATGTATATATGCGAATATAGAAGTGATATCATGTACACGTGCACGGGCCTGAATCTGGGAAAAACGACCACTTACAAGTATATGTATTTGACATACTGAAGCTGTTGGAATCTGGAAAAGCTTAAAAGACCAACATTGTAGGTATCTTCAAGATCTTTTCAACAAATCTTATATCACCTCATTCCAAGATTGGATGTGAAGGTTATGGCGAAAATACCGAAGCTTGTTTTCCTAGTCAGACTAGGTTTCCTGCTTCGGATCAAACAGGTTTGTTTCGGGTTTGTCTCTATAAATACCTATATTTTTTATGAAAATTCCTCTCTTTTATCATATCCATAAACCCTAACAGCCATCCTCTCCCCTCAAAAACCCTGGATCTTTTTCTTCTAAATTTTGAGAGCTTTGTGAAGCACAATACCAACACGAGGGTGAGATCTTCGATGTGTGACAAGGAAGAACGGGTTGTTTGTGCTCACGGATTACTTGCTGTTTATTTCAGAGGCTTAAAACGATATTTGAAGCAAGATAATCTTCATCCAAACCCATTCCCATAGTTAAATAACTAGTTTAAATGTTTAATATATGTTTTCATGTTTAAATCTTAACTTGTGATGTTAAAAATCAGATTTATTTTTGATGTTAAAACTTAAACTAATGTAGATTAGTAATATTTTCTTACTATTTGTGATAGTATCATGATCATGATCATTAGGGTTATTCATAATTTCGTTTATATATAAGAAATTTAAGAGATGTACTAAATATATATTTTCTGCAGAAAACTGTAGCACTTGTATAATTTTTAACTGAGATTTGGAGATAGCAAATAAATACCAAATTTAACCAAATTAGTTCCAAATAAAAGCTATATATATCTAGTTTCTAAAACAGAAAACTATTCTTAAAAAGAGTTTGTATAGAGAAAGATATGTTCTTTTTACTAACAATATATCATGCAGAAAAACTTCTGTATAATGTTTAACTAGAGATTTAGAATAATAAATAAACTCCAAACTGAACCAAAGTTATGCCACTTGAAAGATGTGTGAATATAATTTTCAAAATAGAAAACTATTTCTAAAAATAGTTTTCCTAGTGAAAGATATGCTCATTTTACTGACAGAAGTCCTGTTTGTTTTCCTGCTCGTTCTGTGGAGCTGTGTTGCGCTGTTTTGAGATACGTTTGCAGCATTTTGAGTTACTTGATGTTACACGTATAGTCATGAATATGTTGTGTTACGTATTTGAGAATCTCAAGGGGATTATAATGAGTTTTGATTAGATCATATTCGAATTAGATATCGTTCATATACATATTGGATATCGTTGATGAGCACAGCTCAGTACTATATGGGATAGTGCATCGACATACCAGATATACACAGTTTATATATAAGGTGGATATCGTTGATGAGCTTAGTTTAGTACTACATGAGGTGGTGGGTCGATATTCTACATGTACAGGCCATTGAGTCGGATTTTATGAGGCTTGATCTAGCCATCCGTCCCGCACTAGGGTACGAAGAGGCTCATGAGCCGTATTTCTTGGATGCCTATTTAGTAGTCTGTCTCGTACTCATGTTAAGTACTAAGATCGTGATGAGACTAATGAGCCATGTACACAGTTCAGGATACCTACAGGGTAGTCCGTTGCACTGAGACAATTACTTGATAGCCTAAATGTGACAGATGTTGGTTATTAATACGTCCTATCACTGAACTATATGTCTGAGATACGTTACTTTTGAAAGTATACAAAATTATGTGTTGGTATTTTATTCTATCTCCCCAATGATAGTGAAAGATATTATAAATACGATGTGTTGATGTCTTTTTTCTTTTACTTCCTTCTTTACTTCTTAATTGGGATCAATGATTAGAGATTCACAACTTGAGACATATGGTATATATATGTGGGTTTCCTTGTTTGGATTATTTTGGTCGACGTACCAGTCTCGTGTTGTGGGTTTTCCAATTGTTGGTTTCATTAGATTGTCTTTTCTAGTTCAGTATTAATGTTTAGATATCTACAATTTGAGGCTTATGGTATTTACACGAGGGTTTCATTGTTTGTATTATTTCACTTGACGTACTACGTCCCGTGTTGTAGGTTTCTATATATTTATTCCACTTAGATAAGGGGAAAATAAATCTAGGTAGACTATGCTTAATAAATAGAGCCTTCACTCCATCTAGTAGCCCTTCCCTTGGGGCGGATGGAGGTAATCTTGTTGTAGCGGTCTAACGTTCTTGTTGTTGTTCTTTTTCTTTTAAATTACTTTTCAGATAGTTCGGAGTTTCGGAGAGCCGCAGGGTGACGGAGTTTTGGCATAGTCGCCATCATGTATTTTTACTTGTAGAGACTCCACTATAGTTTTGAGTTTCATTCAGACATTAGAGTTTCATATTCATATTGTAAAGGCAATGTGCCTTAGTACGATTTTTAGTTGATTCATGTTGAGATATTTTCATTATTCAGATATCGGATATATTATAGTTGAGACATGATTCTTTTTATTTATGAGAGATCTCTTCTATATCATGTCTATTACATTTATTCCCTTTATTTTGCATGTTTTGTACCTGCACTTCAATTTGGTTCCACTAGAGGATATTGATGAATGTATTCAGTTTTGTACAGTACGGGTGCATGGTTAGTTTGACATATCTGGTTTCATCTTGAACTGTAGCCTTGTGTGAACCCAGGGGCGTCACACTCAGCTACTCAGTAACCTGAGCCAGAGCCTTTTTCTTATGCAAGTAACCTTTTATACATTTTGTTGGTGATTTCAACATTAATATATATTGTATATATCCCCGGTTTGTTCTCCTTGGTGAGGCAATTGGCAAGAGCTGACATCCTCCTTTGTAGGGGTTGACGCTTAAAAGATGCGTTTTGCTTGGTCAAGACACATCTTAAGGTAATAAGGGGCGATTTCATACTATATCGCATTTTATAGGGTGGCGTATATTATCGTGTTGTTTGTGCGATAATGTACGTTGTCCTCTGTGCGCATAATACAGTTGAAATCGTCTCACCAATTATAGGGTAGTGACTCTACTTCATGATTATGTGAGATGAATTCAACGCCTTATATTGCCTTAAAATATTCTTGTAATCGCGTTTAATAAATATGCATATTTGTTTCAGTAGAATTCCCTTCATATGCGTTTTCTACTCACGTAGTGGATGGGCACCGAGGTGAGTGTTATGCCACTGTTGATGATTCGATGCTCATCGAGGCCACTCCTCAGTTTGCTCTGGATGCACCTAAAGATCTCTCTGAACTGGTGAAGGGAGGGGATCACCGTACTCTGAGACAATTGATCACTGATGCACCGTTTGTGGAGGACCTCGGTTCCATCGATCCTTTGAGGAAAACGAACTATCTTTTTGACGATTCGATTAAAGATCTGCCCACTGTTTCTCTTAAAGACAAGTAATGGTTAAATGATGATGGTGGTTTTAAATACCTCCCCCCGATTCCTCATCATCGCTCATTGACTAAATTACGGAGACAAGCGGCGACACGAGAGATGTCATGGCATCTAACAGAGGAGCACACTCATGTTCATTGGGGCTATATTACCAATCAACCCATCCCAAGCTCGAGCAGCAGGAACCATATCACAGGATTACATCTCGGTGTGTTGGGATTAGATGAACCGCTTCGAGGTGAGCGATATACAGTTGCCAATACTGTAAAGAAACGCCTCGCAAGATTGGGGAGAGAATTGCCTGCTTCATGTCACAGATGCTTAAGATGGTCTCATTCCTCAGATAAAGTTTGGTAGGCCAGGATGACAAATTATGTCCTCAATTGATGGAGCACAGAGCTAAAAGCTAGTGGATTGTATGCAGCCGTCCGTGCTACTAAGTATGGGTTTTCGGTTAGTGTTAATTACTTTTTTTAATTATTAGAGCTCTACAACCCATAAACAAACACTTTCCTAACCAAGCACGGGGAGTTAGGATTACCTTTCCACGAAATGCATAAAGTTTCTGGCTTACCATTGGGGAGCATGCCGTACCAAGAATACTTTCCTCCCAATCGGGAGATGGATTAATTGAAGAAATGCAAACCTGCTCAATACAACACATTATGGGAACTTACCTACCACTATCAGATAGCTCTGGCAGGAGTTAACCCGATAGCGAAGAAAAAATCACAAATAAGTCTGAAATAATTCGTGGTTTATTTGTTCAAGTGTTTGGATAAGCCTGGCGAGGTCGTTGGTGAGTTGGTGCCTTTAAATCTTCAAGAGGTTAATGAGCTGATTGGAAAAAGTGGTGCATGATCCTATACCATTGCAAGCACTATAGGAAAATTTCCCAGAGGTACCAAGTTCAAGACCTTTTATGACTCGCATAGAAACCAATCCAATCGATGACCCTTTTGGCTGGCTACCTTGCACTTTGGTTAAAGAAATGCATGGTTCCATATCAATGTTGGCCATCTTGTTTTGATGATGTTTAACAAACAATTTACCACTAATGTTGTTTATCTAGTATTTGTGTTTTCTTACATCCCAGAAAAGGAAGTCAGTCTTGGAGCGCCTCGGTCCAATTCCCGATGAAAAAGGCAAAGCTCCAATTCAGGAACGTTTGGGCCCAATGAAGAAGCCCCGAACGAATCAACATGCTGGGGGTTGCCACAACCCTCAACACGACAAAGAGATCAAGGCAACTGCACGCACTAATTTGCGTATTGAAGTCCAAGAGCCCATTGAGAATTCACGCCCACAAAGGCGCGTTTCGAGGCGCGTGACTCTCGAAAGTCCGAAGAAGGTAATTCACTCTCAGAAGGAAACGTTATCGTCTGATGATGATTGCGTTATACCTGAGAAATCACGCCAACACACGATAGGTTGCTCCGACTTTCAAACAGACGAGCTGTACTATCGTGCTGGGGGTACGAGCAAAGCCAGAAAGAGAAGTCCTCGAAGGCTAGAAAATCAGTGCCCTTGTTCAAAGTTCATTCGGGCGGTACTGTCTGAGTGCAATTGCATCAAGGCAGTCACCGAGAGAGTTTCGGTGTTCGAAAGGCTTAATACCGAAATGCCAAAACCAAGGCATAGGCGTTTCCGGTAAAGAAGAACGGTGGTTGAAGATGGAGAACTTCCGAACGTCACCACCAATATGACCAGCAGAGGGACATGTTGAGCTCAATGAAGATCAAGATCAAGCTTGGGTAATTTAGTTTAGGATTTATATTATGTGTGTTAAGTGTTCGCGGGGAAAATCGTCTTCATTGAAGTCATTGTTCCTTAAGCAACAGTTTTTCGGTTATAAAAGATCCGGTCTTTTTATAAGATCCGGTTACAACAAAATAAAAGAAAAAATAAAAATTACAACTTTTCCTTTCTCGAACAAATCGCAAGATCCTGTTTTACGGTCTCTTGCTTGTGTAGGTTCTTCGCCTGCGCCGGGGTTAATCCGTGGACCACCACGCGATCTTGATCCGGTCGGATCTACATGGTATGACGGGTGTTATTTCATGAAGGAAGTAACAGCCGAGGGTACTATTTCACCAAGGAAATAATAGCCTTTAGTAATCGAAATCGACCAAGCGAAATCGATACTCTTCTCGGGATCAAAAACCAAGTTTTGATCCGGAGGATAACCGTGTGGATCTCAGATCTGATCTCTCTTTTGAACTCCTTCCTTGTTTGACGTGGATGATCGCCAAGAACCAGATCCAAAAATGTCTAGTCTTCAAAGCTTCAAAACTCCAAAGTCGAGCTCTCAATCCAGCAGAGTTTCGCCTCAAAAAGTTCCAGAATGAGACGCATAATGCCAATCCTCCCGTCAATGCAGAGGGTGGTAATGAGAATGCTAGCGACAACACATGTGAAAACCCGAAGATCAGAAGCCTCGAGAACAAGATCAATACGTTGGTTTCTGCTCAAGAGGTGAAGAAGACTGGCGTTCCTTGTCCCTACCCCAGAGAGTGGGAATCGATCCCCTATCCGGCGAAGTTCAATCTGATCAACTTCACGCCGTTTGATGGGAAGGGTTCACCCACTCAGCATTTGATTTACTTCAAATCGCACCTGGGTGTTATCTCTGGTAATGAGCCTCGGTGGCCGCCGAGCCACCACAAGGTGGCTCGGTGAGCCACCTGAGCGGCTTGGTCTTGGCCGAGCTCTTCTCGGGGTGTGCCATTTCGTCTATTTCGCGGTTTATCCGAGCTTCGTTGTTGATCCGATTTGGTAGTCCAGATCTTGATTTGGCAGTAAATCCGCCTTGGTGTTCGAGTCTGTTCCCGGTCGTTGTTTGATGCGGTGGACTCTACGGTTGGATGACTCGTTGATTCATCGACCTGTTAGCTTGATTCCGCATGCAAGTGGATGTATTCCGTTGTTTACGTGCGGTTCGATAACCTCGTTACCTTGTTAATCCGCTTCGTCGCGTATCACTTGGCTTCAGTGTCGTGGTCTAACGATCGTGTTTAGATACGTCACCCGATGGTTCGTTAGTTTGTCGAATCACCATGTCGAGCTGTGTTAAGGGACCTATAAGCAGTTTTATACGCCTACAGATACCCCTGAGCGATTCCTCCGAAGGAAGAAAGCCGAGAGGGGTCAATCAACAACTAATCCGCTGAACTCAAACTTTGCCTCTCGTGGTAAGGGCAAGGCACCTGCAGCTACTGGCAGTGCTAATCAAGTATCACACCAGCAATCCCGAAGGTAGCAAAAGACTTTGGGTCCGAGACTCCAAAAAGAGTACTCTTTCAAGGACGAAGACGTTCCAAATGACTTCTATTCTTGATTCCTTCAATCCTCCAGGCTATTCGGTGCTTTGTCGAATGTCTGCAAGGGTTCCGGTGCTGCATTTATTGTCTGACCGTTGTCGGAATTTTGAATTTGAAGTCAATTCCTGATTTTCCGATCTTTAGCTCGTGTTTGCTGTTTAAACATAGAACCGACCATCGATTGTTGGCGTTGAGTCTTCATCTGTAGCGCGTTGTCCGGCGTTTGACATAGTTTATACTCGTACGTCTGCTGGAGTCTTGTTGAGTTATCCTTAAGCCTTGGTTGAAGCCGGCGTTATATCGCTCAGATAAGCCAAATAAGAACGGCAAAACTCCAAAGAGTATACTAGTATAAGCTGTTTCTCAATCCTCCGACCGGTATAAGAGGTTAAACTGCTCCCTAAAACTCCAAAGAGTATACGAGTATAAACTGTTTCTTAATCCTCCGACCGATATAAGAGGTTAAACTGCTCCCTAAAACTCCAAAGAGTATACGAGTATAAACTGTTTCTCAATCCTCCGCAAAAAGGCAGTAATTAGGTTCGAAAAATCCTCCGACCCTTCTGAATATATGGGAGAGGAATGAATAAATAAGGGACTGAACCGTCGGTCGATTTGAAGTCATTTCGACACTCGGTTCAGCTCCAATTTGAATTTTGGTTCAAATCTAGTTCAAACTGGTTCAGAACTGGTTCAGGACTGGTTCAGAACTGGTTCAGGACTGGTTCAGGACTGGTTTAGCCTGAATCAGCCTGGTTTGGTCTAGTTTAGCCAGGTCTGGTCTGGTTCAGCCTGGTCTAGTCTGGTTCAGCCTGGTCTGGTCTGGTTGATTTATCCTGGTCTGGTCTGGTTTAACCCGGTTTGGTCCGGTTCAACCTGGTCCAACACTATAAAAAGGGCTCTTTTCTCCTCTCTAGGGCCGGCCACCCCATTCCCCTCTTTTGGATTTTTCTCTTCCCTCGTGCATCTTTTCTCCTTCAAACCTTCAAATTTGTCTTAGATCTACCTTTCCTCTTGATCTTAGACTGAAAAATCCCTTAAAATTTCCATATATAAAATTTCTCTCAGGCCCCTCGAGCACGTGGTTCGAGCTTCCTTCAAGATCTGATTTTTGTTGGATCCTCGAGCTTTTCCTTAGGTAAATCCTCCATAATTTTGGCATATTTCATGTTTAATTCAGTATATGAATTTGTGGGATTACATATGAGGGTTAGGGTTTGTGATTTGACGCCTCGAGCTCATCTTTCAGGGGGTAAAACTTGGAGATCTGAGAGGCTTAATTATAATAAAGAGGGGATAAAATTTAGGGTTAGAGTTTGTCATCCTAACTAAAATTTTTTTGTATCTGATCCTCTGATTTACTTTGCAGATCACCATGTCGCATATCTCGAGAGGTCAGTCCCCAAACTCCTGCTTGGTCAAACCTTCCTACAGTTAGGACCAAAACCACAATTCACTCTCGATAAACGAGGACTTCATCTTTAGTTCGGTAATCAAACCTTCTAACAGTTAGGGTTATCTGAATCTTTTCGATTCTCGGAGTGGGGATCTCACTCTTAGTTTCACCTTTCCGCTTCCCTCCTACGCTGGTGAGCTCTTTTCTGGCGTATTTCGAAATTTGTAAATTAATCCTTTTTCCCCGTTTTGTTCTCCCTGGCGAGACAATTGGGAAGAGCCTTGATTCTCCTTGGTGAGGATTGACGCTTTAAAGATAGGTTTTGCTTGGTCAAAACCATATCTCAAATAAATAAAGGGGGCGCTTTGAAGCTGCATTGTGTGTTATAAGGCAGAGATATATTGTTGATATACCCTATCTTATGAATGCACAATGTGGCCAAATCGTCTCACCCTTTATAAAGTAGTGACTCTATCTTACCTATTCGTAAGATGAGTTCAACTTCCTTTTATAACCGAGACTAACAAATGCTTAATTGCTTTTTTCCAGTGGGATATCCTTCTGGAGCGTTCTCATCTCATGCAGTATACGGGCGTCGTGATGAGTGTTATTCGACCTTCAATGATTTTTTGCCTATTCCACTTACTCCTCGGTTTACTTCGGGCACGTCAACAAAGGTTGTCCAGGTGGTGAAGGAAGGTGGACATCGAGTTCTTCGACAGTTGATCACTAATGCGCCTTTCGTGAAGGATACTAGCTCTGTTCAGCCTCTTAGGAAGACTGACTTTTTGTTTGGCGACTCTGTTAGAGATCTTGAAGCAGTGTTTATTAACGCCGAGCAGTGGCTTCATAAAGATGACGGAGGTTTTCTATATTTGCCTAAGATTCCTCAACACCGCTCATTGACTGAGCTCAGGCGTCAGGCCGTGACACGGGAGATGTCGTGGTGCTTGACGGAGGATTGATTCTGGGGTATTTTATCCCGAAACCTAAGTAGGGATAAGTCAGCATCTAATACACGTTGCTGGGTAAACTGTTCCCATAACAATGGTGAAGTCTATGTATTCGAAGCCATAGCCACAAGTCTCAAAGGATTCAATCTCTGAGCACAACGTTACATGCGGAACAGATTTAGATAATCCGCATGCTAGCCCAACTCAAACGGTAGTCGGTAAAGGCTAATCAAATCCGTTGAAGCATTGACTGAGCTCAGGCGTCAGGCCGTGACACGGGAGATGTCGTGGTGCTTGACGGAGGAGCACGAGAGCATTCATTGTGGCTATATTACTCATCAGGAAGCTCCTAGTTCGAGCAGGAGTCATATCATTAGATTGCGTCCTGGAGTATTGGGACTGGATACACCACCACGTAACGAGTTTCTTGCTTCTGCTTCTACTTTGAAGAATCGTCTCGCCGACTTAGGACGGGAGATGCCTGCAGCGTGCCATAGATTCTATGGCTGGGTTCATTCTTTAGACAAACTTTGGTGGGCTCGTATGACGAAGTACGTCTTAAGCCGATGGAGCGAGGAGTTGCACGCTTGTGGTCTATATGCAGCTGTTCGTTCCACCATGTATGGTTTACCCGTCAGCGCTAAACATTTCTTTGCTTTGTACGAGCTCTATAACCCGGATTTGAACACTTTTCTGACCAGGCACGGGGAGTTGGGCTTGGCTCTCCATGAGATGCACAGGATTTCTGGTTTGCCCATGTGTCAGATGCTATATCAAGAGTACTTTCCCTCCAACCATGAGTTGAGTCAGCTGAAGGACCGCATGCCTGACCGCTATGAGACTTTATGGGATCTTACATGTCACTACCATATTGCTTTGGCGCAGTCTGAGCCTTTAGCGAAGAGGACTAAGTCACATGTGAGCCTGAAGCAGTTTGCGTGTTATCTGTTCAGGAATTTAGAGAGCAATTCTGGCGAGGCTATTTGTGAGCTGGCAACGCTTACTCCTTCAGAGGTCAATGGTCTGTTAAAGAAGATTGACGCTCATTCCTATACCATTAGCAGTCCCGAGAGTGGCTTTCCTACAGGGACCAAATTTAAATCATTCTTATGGCATGCGACCGCATCGATTCAGCCGATGACCCTTCTCGCCGGTTACCTCGCTATCTGGTTAAAGAAATACGTGGTCCCGTATCAGTCCAGTGACATTTTGCCATTGGAAGTGCTCTACCCAGTGGTTCAGCTTGCCTATAAGAAGGAACTTTCTCTTTTTCCAGTGATGGTAGCTAACATTCATCGAGGGCTTCGACAGATTTCTAGTACCTTCACACAGAAAGAAGATGCACCGTCGGCTAAGATTCCTCTTTCTAAGGTGGAGCTCCCATACACTTATTTGATGGCTTGGTTCGTCCTTCATCGTCCTGATATGATATCGGTACCTAGCACCGTAGACCGCTCTATTCCCCTACTACAGTTGTTTGAGGATTTACTGCCTAATCAGGAATCGGATCTACTGCCAAATCAGATCAACAAATCAGAGTCTGAATCAACCGCGAGACCGGACAAAACAACGAAACCCAACGCCTATGGGTGGCTCGGCCCAGTGCCGGCCACCCATGGGTGGCCGACCCAGATCTGTGCGCGGGCACAGATCTGAGAGCCTATAAATAGGAGGGCCTTGGTTCATTTTCAAGGGTTGGATTTTTTTGGAGGCGAAGCCCTGCTGGATTGAAGACTCGGATCTGAAAAAGATTCAAACTTTGGGGCTTCGAGGACTTGCTCATCCAGATCTGGTGCTTGGCGATCGTCAACGCCAAATAAGGCAAGAGTTCGAGAGGACCGGATCTCAGATCTACGCAGGCACACTCCGGATCAAAGCTTGGCCTTTGATCCCGAGAATTAAAGGCTACTATTTCCTTGGCGAAATAGTACCCTTGGCTATTATTTCCTTGGCGAAATAATACCCGTCGTACTGCGTAGATCCGACCGGATCTAGATCGCGCGGTGGTCCACGGATAAACCCCGGCGCAGGCGAAGAACCCACAAAGCGAGTGACCGCAAAACAGGAGCTCGCGATTCGTTCGACAAACAAGGATAAAAAGTTGTAATCTTTCTTTTCTTTTATTTGATTTTCGTTGTAACCGGATCTTATAAAAAGACCGGATCTTTGTAACTCAAAAAGTTGTTATTTAAGAGTGCAATGGAATCAATAATGAAGAAAGACACGATTTTTCCCGCGAACAGTACGTCGGGCGAAAAATCCAAACAAGGAACTCCCCATGTATATAGAATATGTTTCAAATGATTAGGAGCTAAGTGTTAATACCCATATTCCAGAGTGAAATATAAATATAGCTATGCAAATAATATGAACACAACAAATCATAGCTAGCATTTTACCTGCTCAAACAGGTGGGGGTAGTCGCGATGCATATCCTCCTCGTGCTCCCAATAAGCCTTCTCAGCTCCTTTCTGGTTCCACTGAACTTTAACTAAAGGTATCACCTTGTTTCTAAATCTTTTATCCTCTCAAGAAAGAATATGAACTGGGATCTCAATGGTGGTCAAATCAGCCAGAATCTCTAAATCTGGTGTATCTAACACTTTCTGCTGTTCCTCATCGCGCAAATGCTTCTTGAGCATCAAAACATAGAAAACATCGAGCACACCCAACATCGATGCTGGAAGATCTAGTCGATACGAAATGACTCCAACATGTCCCACAATCTGGAATAGAACAATATATCCTGGGTCAAGCTTCCCCCGTCTGTCGGATCGCTGAACATCCTTCATAGGTGACATCTTCAAAAAAACATGGTCCCCAACATGGAACTCTTAAGGTCATCGCCTTTGATCTGCGTAGCTCCTTTGCCGACTATGTGTCGCAAGGATACGTTCCCGAATCAACACTACTTTCTCCGTAGTATATCTCACGAGCTCCAGCCCAAGTAATAAGCTGTCCTCTAGCTCTACCCAAAAAATTCGGGATCTACAAGGCCTCCCATACAACGCCTCATATGGTGCTATACCTATTGTAGATTGATAACGGTTGTTGTAGGAAAACTCAATCAATAGGATATGATCCTCCCAACTACCCTGAAAATCGATAACACATGCTCGCAACATGTCCTCTAACACCTGATTTACTGTCTCCATCTGACCATCTGTCTATAGGTGAAATACACTGCTATAAGATAGTTGGCTACAAAAAGAATTTTGGAACCTCTTCCAGAAATGAGATGTGAAAACTGAGCCTTGATCTGACATAATCGTTTCTAGAACTCCATGCAATTGTACTATCTTCTGAATAAAAATCTTCGCATACGTCTCTGCCGTATAAGTCATCTTCACTGGTAAGAAATGTGCCGACTTCGTCAATCAATCTACAATCAACCAAATCAAATTGTTCCCTTTGCTGGATCTCGACAATCCTATAATAAAATTCATTGAGATATCTACCCACTTCCACTTTGGAATGGGTAAGGGCTGTAGGGTCCTACGGGTCTCTGATATTCTACCTTCACTTGCTGCCAAGTAAAGCACTTAGATACATAATCTGCTATCTCCCTACACATACCGTTCCACAAAAATACCTCTTCAGGTCCTTGTACATTTTGTGCTGGGATACACTGTGTACCTAGTGTAATGTGCCTCATCAAACAACTCCTTCCTCAACTGCAGATTATCCGGCATCACTAATCGGCCTTTTATTCAAAGACCCCCATGTGCTCCGATGGTCCAATTAGTCTTGGGCTCTTTGGAAATCTCACCCTTTCAGGTTTAAATCCAAGATTCCTTCAGTTAAGCTCTGACCAATCTATTAGTCCATGATGGCTGTATGGATAAAGCTCCCAAAAATGCACTTCTCCTGCTCATCTCTGGCCTAAAGTCGAAATGGCTGAGTGTGAGAAGGTCTCGATATAATGAACACTTCAAAGCTGTAAGCCCGTGACGACGTTTCCTGCTTAACGTGTCCGCTACAATGTTTGCTTTCCCCGGATGATACTGAAGCACGAATTCGTAATCCTTAATAAACTTGACCCATTGTCGATGTCTCTGGTTGAGTTCCTTCTGGGAGAAAAGATACTTCAGGCTCTAACGATCGGTGAATAACTCAAACTGAACTCCATATAAAGGTAATGTCTCCATGTCTTCAATGTGAAGACCACTGTTGCCAACTCCAAGTCATGTGTAGGATAATTCTACTCATGAGTCCTTAGCTGTAACGTGATGTATGCCACTACTCTCTAGGTCTGTATCAAAACGCCTCCTAAACCCGATAACGATGCATCCGTGTAGATGACAAAAGTCTTATCACTGCTCGGAATGATTAACACCAGTACTGTAGTTAACTTAGTCTTCAAAGTCTTAAAGGCCTTCTTCGTAAGGCGTGTCCATGGTGTAGCAATCTTCGAAAAGTTATGAATGAACTTTCTGTAATAGCCGGCCAGACCCAAAAAGCTACGAATCATCGTAATGATCTTCGGTGGCCCACAATCAAGAACTACCTCCACTTTGGCTGGATCAACTGAAATGTCCTCCTTGCAAATCACATGGCCCAAAAATCTGACTTTGAAAAACCAAAACTCATACTTGCTAAATTTAGCATACAATGGGTGCTCCCGCAAAGTCTGCAATGTCAGACAAAGATGTTGCTCATGCTCGGCCTCCGATCTCAAATAAATGAGGATGTCGTCAATGAAAACGATCACGAACTAGTTAAAATATGAACAAAAAACCTGGCTCATCAAATTTATGAATACCACGGGTGCATTGGTCAGCCCAAATGGCATGACAAGAAACTCGAAAGACTCATATCGAGTCAGAAAGGCTGTCTTGGGAATATCCATCTCCTAAACCCGCAACTGACGGTAGCCAGATCGAAGATCAATCTTGAAAAAATACTATGCTCCCTGCAACTGGTCGAATAAGTTATCAATCTTTGATAGTGGATACATTTTCCGGTTGGTGACTTTATTTAACTCGCGATAATCTATACACAAACGCATATTGTTGTCCTTCTTCTTCACGAAGAGGACCAGTTCTCCCCATGGAGAATAACTCCGGTGAATAAAACCCTAAGATAAAAGCTCATCTAACTAAATCTGTAACTCCCTCATCTCAGCAGGTGCTATACGATAAGGTGCACAAGAGATCGGTATTGTTCCCGGCTGCAACTCGATGCAGAACTCAACCTCTCTCACTAGAAGCAATATAGGTATGTTCTGAAAGTCATCCTGATACTCTGAGATGACTTTGGTCTCACTCAAATTGGCACTCCGATCCCTCATCATCACATCCTCGACGTATGCTAGAAATGACTCCGCAAACTGGTTACCCTGTGAGGTTGCTACAACTAACGGACTATATACGTGATTTCTAGGAAACTCTATCCTAGCTCCACGACTTGGCATAGGAATGATCCTAAGAATGCTGGAACTAGAGCTTTGATACCAACTATGACGTCCCTGGTTTCACACAAGGCTGCAGTCCAAGGTAAACCCAAGGATGTCAAACTTGTCATACACCCACACCGTGCAATAACACGTTTCACCATCATAGTAATATCTCTCTAGTGGAATCAAACAACATATGTACGTACAAAACAGGCAAATAGAGGTAATAATGCAATGAACATGATTTATATAGAAGAGATAACCAAATAATCATAATCATGTTCCCAACTAAATAAAAATGAGAATTATCTCAATACATCGAGTCAAATGAAATAGTATGAAGACACTCATGATTTACAAAATAAAATATAATTCTAAATGTCTAAAAATAAACAATAAACTACGGTGCAGCTCTAAATAACTACTACTGATATAAGATGGAAGCTAATCGACATATCCATCAACTTGCGACTCTCTGTGCGCCTAACATGCTGCCTGACAAGTGGGGAAATAACAAACATCAAAGCACTAGCGAGATCATCTCTACTGCCCCCAGCGGAAGGGGGTTAGGTGTATATATGAAAATAAGTTAGTACATATAAATATAAAACCATCTATCCTGAACTAAAAGGAGATTAAGATTTAGAAATTCACAACACAAGAATTAGTACGTCGAGCGAAATAATCCAAACAAGGAAACCTTCATGTATATACCATGTCTCAAAATGTGAATTACTAAATGCTAACTCCAGAGTCCTAGGAATGAAATAGTAAATAAAAGAAATACAACTCCAAACCTCAACAATATAAGTCATGTCAAATTCTCACACTACCCTCGAGTAGTTAGCGCAGTCATAAATAAAATAATTCAATAAAATAATCTCGCATAGAAAATATGTCATGTGTGCCAATCTTAGTATTATACCCTACTCTAGGGTAACTAATATAGGAGCATGAATGAAATCTGTACAATACTCTATATAAAACAAATGATGCACATGGGTGAAGTCTACCGTGGTCTCATTGCAGTATACCAACTAACACACCCTGAGTGTAGTCTACCGCGGTCTCATTGCGGAATGCCAACTAACCCACTCCATAATAATGCACATGGAGTATAGTCTCCCACGGTCTCATTGTAACATACCAACTAGCCTTCCTGAGTGTAGTCTGCCACAGTCTTATTGCAACATACCAACTAACCCACTCAAGCTTCCGACTATCATGAAATGCAATGTATATATCACTATCTATCATGACAAATGCAAAGTTTAGATTACGTACCTCTAAACGGTCATGCATGCTCAAATCCAATTCATGTATTCTCGTACAAAATGCACGTATCTCGATGTGTAACACGTACTTTGGGTTCACAATCAAACGCGTATGAAGAAAATAACCACTCACAACTCTACACTGACCACTCGATCGACAAAAAGCCCTTCGGTTGACTGAACATGTGCACAAATAGGCCCAAGGCAAAACAGGTGGGATCGGTCGACCGACTCCTTAGCTTCGGTTGACCGACCCGAGCAAAGGCTGAAATTGAGTTTCGGTTCGGGTTTTGATCTATAAGGTTACAAGTTCATAATTTTACACAAAACTCACAAAATTAATCTTGTGCAAAGTGATTAGGGTTCAAATAACTACATTTAACTTCAATTATTATATTTAGATAAATTATATAAACCCTAACATGTTCATGTTCGTCAAAAACATCATGAAAACCATTAAATCTTAACAAAAGCTCCTATTAAAATTGATTTCAGATCTTAAATCTAAGTTAGAGAATTTATTTATAACTTTTTAAAACCAAAAGATCAAATCTTGTATTATATGATTTAAAAGAACAACTTTTATACTTTAACTAGGTTTTAAGGCTCAATAAAACCAAATAAAACTCAACAAAAATCAATTAAAATAGGGATGTGATTGGAGGAGATGAAACCCACCTCAAAATACTGCTAAAAATCCTAAGGATGCAAGAAAATAAGTTCTTCCTCGCCAAACGACGATGATCTTGCCCTAT
Source organism: Asparagus officinalis (assembly GCF_001876935.1). Lineage (NCBI taxonomy): Eukaryota > Viridiplantae > Streptophyta > Magnoliopsida > Asparagales > Asparagaceae > Asparagus > Asparagus officinalis. Next base: position 107,374,752 of record NC_033800.1, read on the forward strand.
TCTCGGTGTTTGCTTCACAAAGCTCTCAAAATTCACCAAAATATGCTCTAGGATTTATGAGGGGAGAGGGTGATTGCTAGGGTTCAAAAATATGAATTAAAAGATATATTTTCATAAATTATATCCATATATATACTAATAAACCCGAACTAACTCAAACAAACTCAAATCCAACTCAAATTGGGAAAACAGCCCGTCGGGACAAAAGATGTCTTCGATATTTTGGTTGTACCTTTTTCGTCTAACCATGGAATTAGGTAATTTAAGTTGCGTTGAAAAGATATTGAAGAGACCTACAACCTTTGTCTTTTGATATTTTCTAGATTCGAATTGCATCGGTGTATATGCATATATATATACCAATAAACCCATAACCCACTAAAATCATGATTAACACTTGTATACTCTCATATATACTCCTAATTGATCTCAAATCGATTACTATCAAACTCATTCATCATTAAATGATATTCATCATAATAAAACTCATTTATCACTATTAATCACAATATTTTTAGATTTTACGGGGTTTTATATTCAACCCCCCCCCTCCCACCCACCCCCCAAAAAACAATGAAAATCAAATAAAAGAAAAGAAAGATTACAACTTTTTATCCTTGTTTGTCGAACAAATCGCGAGCTCCTGTTTTGCGGTCGCTCGCTTTGTGGGTTCTTTGCCTGCGCCGGGGTTTATCCGTGGACCACCGCGCGATCTAGATCCGGTCGGATCTACGCAGTACGACGGGTATTATTTCGCCAAGGAAATAATAGCCGAGGGTACTATTTCGCCAAGGAAATAGTAGCCTTTAATTCTCGGGATCAAAGACCAAGCTTTGATCCGGAGTACGCCTGCGTAGATCTGAGATCCGGTCCTCTCGAACTCTTGCCTTATTTGGCGTTGACGATCGCCGAGCACCGGATCTGGATGAGCAAGTCCTCAAAGTCCCAAAGCTTCAATCTTTTTTAGATCTGAGTCTTGAATCCAGCAGAGCTTCGCCTCCCAAAATTCCAACCTCTGAACAAATGAACCAAGCCCTCTATTTATAGGCCCTCTGAACTGTGCCCGCGCACAGATGGTTGATTTGTCTGGACTCGATTCGTTGACCTGATTTGGCAGTAAATCCGATTCCTGATTTGGCAGTAAACCCTCTTCGTTGTTGATCCGGACTCTGATTTGACAGTCCGAATCCCAATATGGCAGTAAATCTGTCTCGGTGTTTGAGTTCAAATCCGTTCTATGGTTGGATGACTCGTTGACTCACCGGACTGTTGGCTTGATTCCGCACGCGAATGTATGCATTCCATTGTTTGTGTACGGTTCGTTAGCCTCGTTGCCTCTCGTTAATCTGCTTCGTTGCGTGTCACTTGGCTTTGGCGTTGTGGATCTGTGCGATTCGTCGATCTCGTCGCCTCGTTGGTTCGTCGGTTTGTGCCGAGCTGTGCTAAGGGACCTATAAGCAATTTTATATGCCTACAGATACCCCCTCCAAAGTATTTCAGTCTCGTTCTTTTATAGAAGAGTCTGGAATATTTTGGATATGCTTGTCCCAACCTTCAGTCGGTGTAACGGGACCTTGGAATGGCTTCTGTTCTTGATTCCTTCAATCCTTCAGGCTATTCGGTGCTTTGTCGAATGTCTGTAAGGGTTCCGGTGCTGCATTTATTGTCTGACCGTTTGTCGGAGATTTTGAACCTTGAAGTCGATTCCTGGTTTTTGATCTTCAGCTCGTAGAATTGACCATCGATTGCTGGCGTCGAGTCTTTATTTGCGACGCGTTGTCTGGCGTAGTGTTGTTGAGTTATCCTTAAGAATATTTTTTGGAAAAATATTCTCTAGGAACTTCTCAACCAAAAATAGGGAATAGTTTATACTCGTATTTCTGTTCTGGATTCCTTCAATTCCTTCAGGCTATTCAGTGCTTTGTAGAATGCCTGTAGGGGTTCCGGTGCTGCATTTATTGTCTGACCGTTGTTGGAATTTGAACTTGAAGTCGATTCTTGATTTCTTGACTTTTTGGCTCGAGTTTGCTGCTTCAACACAGAACTTATCATCGATTGACTGCGTTGAATCTTCATCTATAACGCGTTGTCTGGCGTTTGAGCTTCATTGCGACGCGTTGTCCGGCGTCCAGGCTTCATTATGATGCACTGTTCGGCATTTGACACAGTTTATACTCGTACGTCTGCTGGAGTACACACGGTTTAAGCTCTTAAGGAATTGGAGCATGGATCTTATCCCAAGGTCGTTGGATGCTCGAGTCACGAGACCAACTCATAAAGTTGATGCGTCAATGACTCGCATATTTATAGGATTTTTGGCAAATCCTCAGCCATCAACGGGTTTGATGCGCCTTTACCGACTACCGTTTGAGTCGGGCTAGCATGCGGATTGTTTTAAGTCCGTTCCGCATGTGACGTTATGCTAAAAGAGTTAACTCTTTTAGTGCTACGATATTGAATACGTAGACTTCGTCTTTCTCCTGTGAAAAGACTAAACAGCAACGTGTATCAGACGTTGACTTAGGATTTTTGGCAAATCCTCAGCCCTCAACGGATTTGTCATGCTTTTACCGATTACCGTTTGAATCGGGCTTACATGCGGATTGTCTTAAGTCCGTTCCGCATGTGACGTTGTGCTAAAGGAATGAACTCCCTTAGACTTGATGCTACGACTTCGAATACGTAGACTTCGTCTTTCTCACGGGAATAGACTACCCGGCGACGCGTGTTAGGCGCTGACTTTAGGATTTTTGGCTAACCCCAAGCCTTTAACGGATTTGATTAACCTTTACCGACTACCGTTTGAGTCGGGCTAGCATGCGAATTGTCTAAATCCGTTCCGCATGTAACGTTGTGCTTAGAGACTGAATCCTCTAAGACTTGTTGCTATGACTTTGAATACATAGACTTCGCCGTTGTCATGGGAATAGGCTACCCAGCAACGTGTATTAGACGTTGACTTATCCCTACTTAGGCTTCGGGATAAAAGGCCCCAGAATCGAACTCTGGTGTCTTTTTCTTCGGAGAAAGACTAAACCGGCGACGCGTGTTAGGCGTCGGCATATCCTTTCTTAGGATTCAGGATGAAATTCCCCATGCGTGTAAAGCATGGATTTTGGTGTTATTAATAACGACCTGCCACAATGTTGAATATGTGGACGGGTGTTCTTTTTAACGGTTAAGAACTAACCGGCAGCGCATGTTAAGCGCAGACTTATCCTTGCTTAGGTTTCATGATAGAATACCCCAGAATCGAACTCTGGTGTCTTTTTGTGCGGAAAAGACTAAACCGGCAGCGCGTGTTAGGCGCAGACTTATCCCTGCTTAGGATTCGGGATAAACTTCCTAGGATGAATCCTAGATTGATAAATTCTTGGAAAAGGTTGGTGCGGGAAAGGAAGAATTTTATATTCTATTTCCCGGTCTTCTTTTAGGGTGAAGGCGAACCCGAAAACAAGGAAGGAAGAATTTTATATTCTATTCCCTGATTCTGGAAAGGAAGAATTTTATATTCTATTTCCAGTTGGAAAGGAGACTCGAGGTGGGATCTCTCTATTTCCAGTGAAAAAGAAACTAGAAGTGGGATCTCCACCCCGAGAATCTGGAAGATTCGGATAATCCTAACTGTCCGAAGGTTTGATCACCGAACTAAAGGTGAATTTCTCGTTTATCGAGAGTGAATTATGGTTTTGACCCTAACTGTAGGAATGTTTGATCACTTGATTTGAAAGTGGACCTCTCGTTCATTGGATGAATCGAGAGGGGATTTTGACTGTGGTCCTAACTGTAAGAAGGTTTGACCAAATGGGAGGTTTGAGACGATCCTAACTGTAGGAAGGTTTGATCGCTCGATCTGTGGACCTCTCGTTCATTGGAGGAATCGAGAGGGGGATTTTGGTTGTGGTCCTAACTGTAGAAAGGTTTGACCAGGTGACAGATCAAGATTTATTATATCCGGACTCTAACTATGAAAGTGTTGAGTGCACGAACATAGCGTAAGTTTGATTGGATTAAACTTGATCGAATTTGGTGGTCCCACCGTCAATTAGTCTGATCGGTGAGAGATTTAGTGTTCATCACTTTGTTCATATTGATGGGGTTATCCCTAAGAACATTAACATTCTTTTGGGAACTTCCCGTTACACGAATTATCCACCCCCAGCTTTATTGCAAAACTGGGTGTAACGAGGAGTACGTTATCCTCAATCGCATGTTCAGGTTATCCTTAAGAATATATGATTCTCTAGGAACTTCCCGTTACATAAATCGTCCACCCCCAGCTTCCTCTGCGGAACTGGTTCGGACATTATTCTCAGTTATCTGACCGGGTTATCCTTAAGAATATTAGCGTAATATTCCCCAGGAACTTCCCGTCAAAAGTGGGAAACAGTTTAGACTCATATACCTATTGGAGTATGTAAGGAAGCAGTTTAACCTCATGCACCTGTTGGAGGATTGAGAAGCAGTTTATACTCGTATACTCTTCGGAGTGTAGAAAGAAGCAGTTTATACTCTTATAATTATCGGAGTGTAGAAAGAAGCAGTTTATACTCTTATACTTATCAGAGTGTTGCCGTTCTCAATTGGCTTACCTTAGCGTTATAACGCCGGCTTCAACCAAGGTCTGAATGCTATTCTTGAGAGCAAAACAATCCTTGGTGGGATGAACGACCCTCCTGTGGTATGCACAGTACTTTGGGTCCGTAGTGTTGTCAGCTTCCTCCTGATTTGTGATAGGTGGTAGCTTGATCTTGTTGCTTCCAAGGAGGGATTCGAAGATGGCTGGAACGTCTTCGTCCTTGAAAGAGTACTCTTTTTGGAGTCTCGGACCCGAAGTCTTTTGCTGTTTTCGGAGTTGCTTTTGCGACGTCTGGTTAGCGTCAACAGCTGTTGCAGGTGATTTGTCTTTACCACGAGAGGCAAAGTTCGAGTTCAGAGGATTAGCCGTCGGTCGGTTCCTCTCGGCCTTCTTCCTTCGGAGGAAGCGTTCGGCTTGTTCACCGCGCACCTTCAAGTCTTTCCAAGTGTCAGACGGTGCTGTTCCCATCTCCTCCAACACGTCCAATGCGAGGTTGTTATGGCAAGTCTGGAGTGTGGCAAGTCTGGAGAATGAACTCCTCAGTGATCGGGTCCCGACAGTTCATCGCCTTGTTCCGGAACCTCTTGACGAAGGTGTCGACCAATTCCCCGTCTTTTTGTTTCTCGTCGAGCAACGTTCCGATGGATATCTCGGTGTCGTCGTCGAAGAAATTAGCGAGGAATTTTGTCTCCATATCGTCCCAGCTATTCACGCTTCCTGGCTTGAGGCGACAATACCAATCGAAGGCGGCTCCACGAAGAGTGCCAATGAAGGACCGTACCATCAGAGGCTCATTACCAGAGATAACACCCATGTGCGATTTGAAGTAAATTAAATGCTGAGTGGGTGAACCCTTCCCATCAAACGGCGTGAAGTTAATCAGACTGAACTTCGCCGGATAGGGGATTGATTCCCACTCCCTTGGGTATGGACAAGGAATGCCCGTCTTTTTCACCTCTTGAGCGGAGATCAATGTGTTGATTTTGCTCTCGAGATCTTTGATCTTCAAGTCTTCACTTGTATCTTCGTTGGCATCCTCGTTACCACCCCCTGAATGACTCGCGGGGTTGTCCCTCGCTGGATACTGTATTGTCTGATGCGACAGCAGAGCAGGAATCCGATTCTTCATCTTCTGACGGTAATCTTGTCCGAACCCTACCATAAGTTCCTCGTATGATGGCTCCAGACTGCAGACGGGTTACACGCTGGGGTACTTCCGGAATTGACTCGGGATTCTCCTGTGTCGACGTCCCTTTGCTGGTCATATTCGTGGTGACCCTCGGAAATTCTCCGTCTTCAACCACCGCTCTCCTTCGTCGAAAACGCCTAGGTCTTGGTTTTGACGTTTCATTACTGAGCCTTTCGAAGACTGAAATTTTCTCGGGGACTGTACTGGTGCAGTTGCACTCAGACAATACAGCTTGAATTAGTTTGGAACAGGGGCATTGGGTCTCTGGCCTTCGAGGACTTCTCTTTCTGGCTTTACTCATACCCCCATCACGATAGTACAGCTCTTCCGTTTGAAAGTCGGAGCAACCTATCGTGTGTTGGCACGATTTCTCAGGTATAACGAAATCATCATCAGACGATGACGTTTCCTTCTGAGAGCAAATTACCTTCTTCGGACTTTTGAGAGTCACGCGCCTCGAAACGCGCCTTTGTGGGTGTGAATTCTCAACGGGCTCCTGAACTTCGATGCGCAAAGTAGTGCGCTTGGGTGCCATGATTTCTTTGTCATGTTGAGGGTTGCGGCGACCCCCATCATGTTGATTCGTTCGGGGCTTTCTTAGTGGGCCCAAACGTCCTTGGATTGGAGCTTTGCTTTGCTCCTCGGGAAGTGGACCGAGGCGCTCCAAGACTGACTTCCTTTTCTGGGATGGTCCTGCGGGATCTCCCGGAGCAGTTGTGGAAATCATCGGCGGTCTGGATTGATTCGCCGGAGGTTGAACTTTTGGAGGCTGCAGTTGTTGCTCCTTAGTCTGAATCGCCGCTTCAGACTTCGGTTTCCAAGCTTTGCGGGTTGATGGCGGCTTCTTGGCCACCTCTTTCTGCAGCTTTCTACGGGCTTCTTCGGCTTGAGCCCACGCCTGCGCTGATAGTGCGCGGTGTTTGCGGATACGTTCTTCCAGTGTCGAACGATTCCGTTTGACACGGACCCATTCCATTGTTGGCGGCTTGGAAGAGGCGCCGTTCATCTGTTGTTGAGGCTGTTTGCCTCTCTTGTTCTTCAGATCCGCGTTGTAGCGGATCCCATCAACTGACTCCATGGCCTTTGCGAATTGTTTCGCAAGGCGTTGACGTTGCCTTTGGCGGGCTCTCTTCGAGAGAGTCACCACGCCCTCTGCGGCAGAAGGGTTGGCCAGAGCAGCTCCGACCTGGTTGGGAATTGGAGGAATCTCACCCGATGCGACTTTGGCATCAAACGGGGCGAGATCTTCGTTGGTATTTTCGACGTCTTCGTACCAACGAGCCTTTCTCTTGGAGGAGAACTTCTTGGACTTGCGGGGGGAGGTTGATCCAGACGAGGACAAGTATTCCTCGAACTTAGTTTGGTCGAACTCGTACTCAACCTCCTCCACGACCGGAATTGAAATCCGCGGCTGCGACGCATCGATCTCGTCAGCGAGATCGTCGGCTCCCACTGTGGTCGCCAGATTGTTCGCGGTGAAAATCGTTGTTTTCTTCATCATTGATTCCATTGCAAATTCTTGTAATAGTTTATCGATTACAAAGATCCGGTCTTTTTATAAGATCCGGTTACAACGAGATCAAAAAAGGAAATAAAAATTACAACTTTTCTCTTTTGTCGAACAAATCGCGAGCTCCTGTTTTGCGGTCTCTTGCTTTGTGTGGGTTCTTTGCCTGCGCCGGGGTTTATCCGTGGACCAACGCGAGATCTAGATCCGGTCGGATCTACGCAGTACGACGGGTATTATTTCACGAAGGAAATAATAGCCGGGAGGGATTGATTCACCAAGGAAACAATCGCTCAAGTCTCGGGATCTAAGACCAAGCTTAGATCCGGAGTACGTCTGCGTAGATCTGAGATCCGGTCCTCTCGAACTCTTGCCTTATTTGGCGTTGACGATCGCCGAGCACCAGATCTGGAAGA
>NC_033800.1:107384955-107393560 GCF_001876935.1 Asparagus officinalis
GTCGAACGATTCCGTTTGACACGGACCCATTCCATTGTTGGCGGCTTGGAAGAGGCGCCGTTCATCGGTTGTTGAGGCTGTTTGCCTCTCTTGTTCTTCAGATCCGCGTTGTAGCGGATCCCGTCAACTGACTCCATGGCCTTTGCGAATTGTTTCGCAAGGCGTTGACGTTGCTTTTGGCGGGGACGGCTCCTACTGTGGTCGCCAGATTGTTCGCGGGAAAAATCGTATCTTTCTTCATTGATTCCATTGTGCACTCTTGTAAAAGTTTATCGATTACAAAGATCCGGTCTTTTTATAAGATCCGGTTACAACGAGATCAAAAAAGGAAATAAAAATTACAACTTTTCTCTTTTGTCGAACAAATCGCGAGCTCCTGTTTTGCAGTCGTTCTTAAAAGAACTTCGTCCTCGAAATTCCACAATCGTTGTTCGCGGGAAAAATCGTATCTTTCTTCATTGATTCCATTGTGCACTCTTGTAAAAGTTTATCGATTACAAAGATCCGGTCTTTTTATAAGATCCGGTTACAACGAGATCAAAAAAGGAAATAAAAATTACAACTTTTCTCTTTTGTCGAACAAATCGCGAGCTCCTGTTTTGCGGTCGCTCGCTTTGTGGGTTCTTCGCCTGCGCCGGGGTTTATCCGTGGACCACCGCGCGATCTAGATCCGGTCGGATCTACGCAGTATGATGGGTATTATTTCGCTAAGGAAATAATAGCCGAGGGTACTATTTCGCCAAGGAAATAGTAGCCTTTAATTCTCGGGATCAAAGACCAAGCTTTGATCCGGAGTACGCCTGCGTAGATCTGAGATCCGGTACTCTCGAACTCTTGCCTTATTTGGCGTTGACGATCGCCGAGCACCGGATCTGGATGAGCCAGTCCTCGAAGTCCCAAAGCTTGGATCTTTTTTAGATCTGAGTCTCCAACAAATGAACCAAGCCCTCTATTTATAGGCCATCTGAACTGTGCCCGCGCACAGATCTGGGCCGGCCACCTATAGGTGGCCGGCTCTTGGCCGAGCCACCTTGAGGTGGCTCGGTTTCGGCCGAGCCCTTCTAGGTCTTGGGTTTCCGTTGTTTTTCGTCATTGTATCCATTTTTTGAGTTCTGTGGTTGATTTGTCTGGACTCGATTCGTTGACCTGATTTGGCAGTAAATCCGATTCCTGATTTGGCAGTAAACCCTCTTCGTTGTTGATCCGGACTCTGATTTGACAGTCCGAATCCCAATATGGCAGTAAATCTGTCTCGGTGTTTGAGTTCAAATCCGTTCTATGGTTGGATGACTCGTTGACTCACCGGACTGTTGGCTTGATTCCGCACGCGAATGTATGCATTACGTTGCTTACGTGTGATTTGTTAACCTCGTCGCCTCGTTGATCCGCTTCGTTGCGTGTCACTTGGCTTCGGCGTTTTGGACTGACGCTCGTGTTTGGATATGTCGTCCGATGGTTCGTCGGTTTGTGCCGAGCTGTGCTAAGGGACCTATAAGCAATTTTATACACCTACAGATACCCCCTCCAAAGTATTTCAGTCTCGTTCTTTTATAGAAGAGTCTGGAATACTTTGGATATGTGGAAGTTGATGTGTGAAGTTCACCCCCATTTTCAACTGTCGGTGCGGGAAAATCAACTTTTGTGGAAACATTGGGGGGTAAAAGAAATGATTCGTGGTATCAAACTGTCGCGCGGGGGTCAAAACTCGGGCAAAACACCCTTGGGTGCCTCGGCAAGGCCGAGACACCAAAGGGGTGTCTCGGCATTGCCGAGACACCCATGAGGTGTCTCGGCAAAGCCGAGACACCCTTGAGGTGTCTCGGTTTTGCCGAGACACCTAGTGGTGTCTCCCCCTTAGTGGTCCCCTCCGTTTCGTCTTTTAGTCCCTCTTTCATTTGAATTTCAAGAGAGAGGTTTATGGTCCCCCCCATTTGAAATAACCCTTTTCACACTTGAATTTTCAAGAGAGAGGTTTATGGTCCCCCCCATTTGAATTAACCCTTTTCACACTTGAATTTTCAAGAGAGAGGTTTTTGGCCAAAATCTTTGGGGGGTTTTGTGAAAATTCGGCTGAAATTTTGTGGAGGGTTTGCAGGACCAATCTGTAAAAGCTGATTCATCTGCATGTGTGGATTTTATCCTGAATTTGTTGGATGCTCAAGTCACGAGACCAACCAGTGGAGTTGGTGCGTCAATTGACTCGCATTTATAGAATTTTTGGCAAATTCTCAGCCCTCAACGGGTTTGATGAGCCTTTACCGACTACCGTTTGAGTCGGGCTAGCATGCGGATTGTCTAAATCCGTTCCGCATGTCACGTTGTGCTAAGAGAGTTAACGCTCTTAGTGCTACGATATTGAATACGTAGACTTCGTCTTTCTCACGGGAATAGACTACCCGGCGACGCGTGTTAGGCATTGACTTTAGGATTTTTGGCTAATCCCCAGTCTTCAACGGATTTGATTAACCTTTACCGACTACCGTTTGAGTCGGGCTTGCATGCGGATTGTCTAAATCTGTTCCGCATGTGACGTTGTGCTAACCGAATGAACTCCCTTAGACTCGCTGCTACGACTTCGAATACGTAGACTTCGCCATTGTTACGGGAATAGGATCCCTACTTAGGCTTCGGGATAAAAATACCCCAGACTGGTATTCTGGTGTCTTTTTCAATCGGTAAAAGACTAAACCGGCGACGTGTGTTAGGCGTCGGCATATCCTTTCTTAGGATTCAGGATGAAATTCCTCATGCGTGTAAGGCATGGATTTTGGTGTTATTAATAACAACCTGCCACAATGTTGAATATGTGGATGGGTGTTCTTTTTAACGATTAAGAACTAACCGGCAGCGCGGGTTAAGTGCAGACTTATCCCTACTTAGATTTCGGGACATAATACCCCAGAATCGAACTCTGGTGTCTTTTTGTACGAAGAAAGACTAAACCGGCAGCGCGTGTTAGGCGCAGACTTATCCCTGCTTAGGATTCGGGATAAATAAAATTCCCTGTACCTGTGAGGCACAGATTTTGAGAGTTGAAAAATGTGGTGTCTTCTCTTGGGGCAAAGACGAACCCGAAATGGGAGAGGAAGAATTTTATATTCTATCTCCCGACACTGAAGAAGAATTTTATATTCTATCTTCAGCTGGAAAGGAGACTCGAGGTGGGATCTCCACCCCCAGAATCCGGAACGGTGAAACTAGGAGTGGGACCTCCACTCCGAGAATCGAAAGATTCGGATAATCCTAATTGTCCGAAGGTTTGATCACCGAACTAAAGGTGAATTTCTCGTTTATCGAGAGTGAATTATGGTTTTGACCCTAACTGTAGGAATGTTTGATCACTTGATTTGAAAGTGGACCTCTCGTTCATTGGATGAATCGAGAGGGGATTTTGACTGTGGTCCTAACTGTAGGAAGGTTTGATCGCTCGATCTGTCGACCTCTCGTTCATTGGAGGAATCGAGAGGGGGATTTTGGTTGTGGTCCTAACTGTAGAAAGGTTTGACCAGGTGACAGATCAAGATTTATTATATCCGGACTCTAACTATGAAAGTGTTGAGTGCACGAACATAGCGTAAGTTTGATTGGATTAAACTTGATCGAATTTGGTGGTCCCACCGTCAATTAGTCTGATCGGTGAGAGATTTAGTGTTCATCACTTTGTTCATATTGATGGGGTTATCCCTAAGAACATTAACATTCTTTTGGGAACTTCCCGTTACACGAATTATCCACCCCCAACTTTCTTGCAAAACTGGGTGTAACGAGGAGTACGTTATCCTCAATCGCATGTTCAGGTTATCCTTAAGAATATATGATTCTCTAGGAACTTCCCATTACATAAATCGTCCACCCCCAGCTTCCTCTGCGGAACTGGTTCGGACATTATTCTCAGTTATCTGACCGGGTTATCCTTAAGAATATTAGCGTAATATTCTCCAGGAACTTCACGTCAAAAGTGGGAAACAGTTTAGACTCATATACCTATTGGAGTACGCAGGGAACAGTTTAACCTCTTGCACCTGTTGGAGGATTGAGAAACAGTTTATACTCATATACTCTTTGGAGTGTCAGGAAGCAGTTTATACTCTTATACCGGTCGGAGTTGTGCCATTCTCAATTGGCTTACCTCAGCGTTATGACGCCGGCTTCAACCAAGGTCTGAATGCTATTCTTGAGAGCAAAGCAATCCTTGGTGGGATGAACGACCCTCCTGTGGTATGCACAGTACTTTGGGTCCGTAGTGTTGTCAGCTTCCTCCTGATTTGTGATAGGTGGTAGCTTGATCTTGTTACCTTCAAGGAGGGATTCGAAGATGGCTGGAACGTCTTCGTCCTTGAAGGAATACTCTCTTTGGAGTCTCGGACCCGAAGTCTTTTGCTGCCTTCGGGATTGCTGTTGTGACGCTTGATTAGCACCACCAGTAGCTGCAGGTGTTTTGCCCTTACCACGAGAGGCGAAGTTTGAGTCCAGAGGATTAGCCGTCGGTAGGTTCCTCTCGGCCTTCTTCCTTCGGAGGAAACGTTCGGCTTGTTCACCGCGCACCTTCAGATCCTTCCAAGTGTCAGACGGTGCTGTTCCCATTGCTTCCAACACGTCCAACGCAAGGTTGTTGTGGCAAGTTTGGAGGATGAATTCCTCTGTGATCGGGTCCCGGCAATTCATCGCCTTGTTCCGGAACCTTTTGACGAAGGTGTCGACTAACTCCCCGTCCTTCTGCTTCTCATCGAGCAATGATCCGATAGATATCTCGGTGTCGTCGTCGAAGAAGTTGGCCAGGAACTTGGTCTCCATGTCATCCCAGCTGTTCACGTTTCCTGGCTTGAGGCGGCGGTACCAATCGAAGGCGGCTCCGCGAAGAGTGCCGACGAATGACCGCACCATCAGAGGCTCATTGCCGGAAATAATACCCAGGTGCGATTTGAAATAAATCAAATGCTGAGTGGGGGAACCCTTCCCATCGAACGGCGTGAAGTTGATTAAACTGAACTTCGCCGGATAGGGGATCGATTCCCATTCTCGTGGGTATGGACAGGGAATGCCTGTTTTCTTCGTCTCTTGAGCGGAGATCAATGTGTTGATTTTGCTCTCGAGATCTTTGATCTTCAAGTCTTCACTTGTATCTTCGTTGGCATCCTCGTTACCACCCCCTGTATTGACAGGAGGGTTATTGGCATTGTGAGCTTCATCCCTATCTGCGTGCTCCTTTTCCTGAATAATCTGGTTACGGCGGTTCGATTCACTTTGCTGGTTCCTGAATGCATGGATTTGCTGCTCATGCATCTCTCTCATCTGCTGCATGGCCTATCATAAATGACTCGCGGGGTTGTCCCTCGCTGGATACTGTATTGTCTGATGCGACAGCAGAGCAGGAATCCGATTCTTCATCTTCTGACGGTAATCTTGTCCGAACCCTACCATAAGTTCCTCGTATGATGGCTCCGGACTGCAGACGGGTTACACGCCGGGACGCTTCCAGAAACGATTTGAGATCAATCTGTGTCGATGTCTCTTTGCTGGTCATGTTGGCGGTGACCCTCGGAAATTCTCCGTCTTTAACCACCGTTCTTCTTTGCCGGAAACGCCTATACCTTGGTTTTGGCGTTTCGGTGCCGAGCCTTTCGAACACTGAAATTCTCTCGGGGACTACCTTGATGCAGTTGCATTGAGACAGTACCGCCCGAATGAGCTTTGAACAAGGGCACTGAGTTTCTAGCCTTCGAGGACTTCTCTTTCTGGCTTTGCTCGTACTACCCCCAGCACGATAGTACAGCTCGTCTGTTTGAAAGTCAGAGCAACCTATCGTGTGTTGGCACGATTTCTCAGGTGTAACGCAATCATCATCAGATGATAACATTTCCTTCCGAGAGCGAACTACCTTCTTCGAGCTTTCAAGAGTCACGCGTCTCGACACACGCCTTTGTGGGCGTGAATTCTCAACAGGCTCCTGAACTTCAATACGCAGCGTAGTGCGCTTAGTTGCCCTGATTTCCTCGTCATATTGAGGGTTGTGGCGACCCCCATCATGTTGATTCGTTCGGGGCTTTCTTAGTGGGCCCAAACGTCCTTGGATTAGAGCTTTGCTTCGCTCCTCAGGAAGTGGACCGAGGCGCTCCCAGACTATGGGAATTCTCGGCGACTTAGCTTGGTTCGCCGGAGGTTGAATTTTGGTTGGAGGCTGCAGTTGCTGCTTTTTGGTCTGAACCGCCGCTTCAGACTTCGGTTTCCAAGCTTTGCGGGTTGATGGCGGCTTCTTGGCCACCTCTTTTTGCAGCTTTCTACGGGCTTCTTCGGCTTGAGCCCACGCCTGCGCTGATAGTGCGCGGTGTTTGCAGATACGTTCTTCCAGTGTCGAACGATTCTGTTTGACACGGACCCATTCCATTGTTGGCGGCTTGGAGGAACCACCATTCATTGATTGTTGAGGCTTTTTGCCTCTCTTGTTCTTCAGATCCGCGTTGTAGCGGATCCTGTCAACGGACTCCATGGCCTTTGCGAACTGTTTCGCAAGGCGTTGACGTTGCCTTTGGCGGCCTCTCTTCGAGAGAGTCACCACGCCCCCTACGGTAGAATGGTTGGCCAAAGCAGATCTGTCCTGGTTGGGAATTGGAGGAATCTCACCCGATGCGACTTTGGCATCAAACGGGGCGAGATCTTCGTTGGTGTTTTCAACGTCTTCATACCAACGAGTTTTTTTCCTGGAGGAGAACTTTTTGGACTTGCGGGGGGAAGTTGATCCGGACGAGGACGACAAGTATTCCTCGAACTTTTGCTGGTCGAACTCGTATTCGACCTCCTCCACGACCGGGATTGAGATCCGCGGCTGCGACGCTCCGATCTCGGCAGCAAGATCGGCGGCTCCCACTGTGGTCGCCAGATTGTTCGCGGGAAAAATCGTATCTTTCTTCATTGATTCCATTGATTCCATTGTGCACTCTTGTAATAGTTTATCGATTACAAAAATCTGGTCTTTTTATAAGATCCGGTTACAACGAGATACAAAGATCCGGTCTTTTTATAAGATCCGGTTAAAACGAGATCAAAAAAGGAAATAAAAATTACAACTTTTCTCTTTTGTCGAACAAATCGCGAGCTCCTGTTTTGCGGTCGCTCGCTTTGTGGGTTCTTCGCCTACGCCGGGGTTTATCCGTGGACCACCGCGCGATCTAGATCCGGTCAGATCTACGCAGTACGACGGGTATTATTTCACGAAGGAAATAATAGCCGGGGGGGATTGGTTCACCAAGGAAACAATCGCCCAAATCTCGGGATCAAAGACCAAGCTTTGATCCGGAGTACGCCTGCGTAGATCTGAGATCCGGTCCTCTCGAACTCTTGCCTTATTTGGCGTTGACGATCGCCGAGCACCGGATCTGGATGAGCAAGTCCTCAAAGTTCCAAAGCTTCAATCTTTTTTAGATCTGAGTCTTGAATCCGGCAGAGCTTCGCCTCCCAAAATTCCAACCTCTGAACAAATGAACCAAGCCCTATATTTATAGGCCCTATGAACTGTGCCCGCGCACAGATCTGGGCCGGCCACCTATAGGTGGCCGGCTCTTGGCCGAGCCACCTATAGGTGGCTCGGCTTGGGCCGAGCCACCTTGAGGTGGCTCGGTTTCGGCCGAGCCCCTCTAGGTGTTGGGTTTCCGCTGTTTTCCGTCATTGTATCCATTTTTTCGGTTCTGTGGTTGATTTGTCTGGACTCGATTCGTTGACCTGATTTGGCAGTAAATCTGATTCCTGATTTGGCAGTAAACCCGCTTCGTTGTTGATCTAGACTCTGATTTGACAGTCCGAATCCTAATATGACAGTAAATCTGTCTCGGTGTTTGAGTTCAAATCTGTTCTATGGTTGGATGACTCGTTGACTCACCGGACTATTGGCTTGATTCCGCACACGAATGGATGCATTACGTTGCTTACGTGCGATTTGTTAACCTCGTCGCCTCATTGATCCGCTTCGTTGCGTGTCACTTGGCTTCGGCGTTGTGGACTGACGCTCGTGTTTGGATATGTCGTCCGATGGTTCGTCGGTTTGTGCCGAGCTGTGCTAAGGGACCTATAAGCAATTTTATACACCTACAATCGTATCTTAAAGATTAATAGTACAAGAAAAGAACGTTAAGGGAATAATCCAAATAAGAAAACCCTCACATAGACATCTCGCACCATTAATTTCCAGATATGAAATACAAGCAATATTTACAGTTAACAACCTAGAATGAAAATACTCTCACTATCCTCTAATTAAACGGTACTAGTACGTTGGGCGAAAAATTCAAACAAGGAACCCCATGTATATACCATATATTTCGAATGATTAGGAGAAGCGTTAATACCCACATTCCAACATTAAATATATATATATATAGCTATGCAAATAATATGAACACAACAAATCATAGCTAGCATTTTACATGCTCAAACAGGTGGGGGTAGTCGCGATGCATATCCTCGTCGCGCTCCCAAGAAGCCTCCTCATCTCCTTTCCAGTTTCATTGAACTTTAACTAAAGGTATTGTTCGCGGGGAAAATCGCCTTCATTGAATTCATTGTTATCTTGAATAACTATTTTTTCTCGGTTACAAAAGATCCGGTCTTTTTT